>NW_026562384.1:700000-770000 GCF_027474105.1 Poeciliopsis prolifica | reverse complement strand
AGTCAGGACTGAGCAGGGTGTCAAAGAGTAACTAAAAGAATATGTATATTGCTGTGGCATATCATTAGTTCTAGATTTAAAAAGGTGACCGGAATGGTCTACAGGTTCAAGCAAGTTGCAGTGAAAGCCTGGATCAAGGTTTCCCTCAGTGGATTGTGAGCCTGGCGGGCCACCAGACTTTGCTTGTGCCTCCACCAAGCAAAGCATTACTTATTTATTTAAGTCTTTTTAAAATGTTTGCATTTTTTAGTGATTTTTGGTATTCTTATCTTTCAATAACTATAATTATCAAGTGATATTTTTACATTTCCTGTCAACGTTAAACATATTTTAACTCAAAAACACGATGGGTCGCTGGATGAATGACTCCCCTAGCATCCAACCGGGCTTAGCAAGTTTTCTGGGGGAAATCTTGCTGGACTCAACCACAGCTCGTGATTTATCGACGCCTCAGAGTTCATACAGTCCTGAACTTTTTCCACCTTTTCTCAACATAAAGGGGTGGACCAATTAGACACAAAATAGCACAAACATTATGAAGTGGAGGAATGAATAGAATGTTTTCTCCTATTTATAAAACAAAATCCTGTAAAGCATTTGGATTCAGCTCACCTGGTCAAAAAATACTTTTGTTATTATTTTCCTTTCAAGTATGCTCTTGGAAGGAAGTTTCAATTCTTCTAATTGAAACTTATATTTTTTACTTCAGTAAAAAATATAACAAAATGCAACAAAGTTTCAGGAAAAGGAATGTTGTGTTTGACTTTTGCTTGAAAAACATACATTTTCTGCACTTCTCTTCCATTATGCCAATACCTGTGAGTATTGCATAAAGGAAATGCATTAAGTTTTATGATCTTGATGTGTTGGCAGTGTTGGATGGTAGGCTCATGGTCTAGACTGCTTTTTTCTAATAGCTATTGAATGAAGTGTCTATAATGTAGATCAATACAGTCCTGTTTTGCTTCCTCTAAAGAGTTTGGACAACAAACTACAATTTTGGACAAGATGGTAAACCTTGGAAACTAAAAGATTTTCTCACACCTGAGAAAATAAACTAAAGGGGGAAGATGAAATTCTCCAGACTTCAGAGTTTGAATCTATGCTGCTATTACTTTCCTCATCAAATGATCTCTTATTTGTTCAACCTTTCCCCATTGACTTCCGGGAAGAAATGTTAAGACTTTCGCACAATGACTAATATCAGTTACCTCATAATTTGAAAGAAATTTAGATATTTGATTCCCCTCATTTCCATGTAATTATGCTCTTTCAACTTTCTAGTCAGAAACCAGAGAAAGTAGCAATTATGAACAAAGGCCAATGTTTCCCTGCCGTGTTTCTATTATAACATTTCTCTAAAAAAAGAACTTGCTAGATAACAGCAAGACTTACCCGGAACAAGTTCACAAGAGAAAGTTGTAGGGTTGTGACTTCTTTATTCTTTATGTCTAGAGATCACTATTGAATAAGCAGGAACATGTATTGAAAAGAGCTTCAACTTCTTTCTGCTCTATTAGAGTCTTTGCCCATTCTTCCTTTCACGATAGCCCAAGCTCAGTTGGATCAGATGAAAACATGTCTGTGAACTGTGATTCACAGATTGACTTGTGTTTGGGTCTATTCTTTGACTACATTATACAAATAAATTGACTAGGTTTTGATCGAGGTTATTCTGTTATAGCTCTGGCTGTAATTTTCAGATAAAGCCCTAAAAATGAGATTTTCTGGCATTTGTTCTGGTGGAAAATAAGGTGGGATGGTGTACGCAACCGCTAGTCGGAATCAATGAAGGCCTAAAAACATTTATAAATAGCCAAGCAAGCCCCTTTTTTCCCCCAGTATCGTTATACCTACATTTGTTTGTTTTCTGAAAATGCTGAATTTATCCATGTGTTTGGTTCCAACAGGCCAGTCAGTACATGCTTAAGAAACCTGGTGCCCTTTATTCCTTTTTTTATGTTTTCACACTGAGTGACAGTTTAGTTGTTGGCGTCTGACCACTGGCCATTTCATCCTCTCTTTTACTGCGCAGTCACCATGGAACTGGCAACGTGAAAACCATCTGTATTACCAGCGTCCATATTTTGTCTTTAAAGAAATAAGGAGAGAGAAATGAATGACAGCAACTGCATGGGAAGGCAAAGTGGTAAAAGATGGAGGAGGAGGAAGAAGGGGGCAGCCGGGGTCCCTTTGGACCACTCTCTTATTGTCACAGTAGAAAAGATTGAGAAGAAAACCAAAGGGAGAGCTTTACGAACACCACAGGGGCAATGTCGGCCAAGGACAAATTGATAAAAGGGACACAGAAAGAGGTGGGAAAAAAATGAATGCAAGTTATAATAAGCGGGCGGACGACGTAAGACGGGAGAAAAGACTGCAGACTGAAGGGTGGGATCAAAGGAATCCCTGTTTTGAGCCGTGACATCAAGCTCAGATGACAATACGAATGAGCGCACGGCAAGAGTGACACGGAAAGATAAAGAGACGGAAAAAGTGCAGACATCGAGTAAAGGAGAGACAAATGGGATCCGAGATGTGACAAAGTCTAAAAACAAAAGTAGGTGAAAGACGGAGGAGTAAATCCCATCGTGGATAACGCTAGGATTTAGATTGATGTCAAAATGAGGGGCTCAATAAAAAGCGCTGTCAGTCAAAAGACACCGTTCACAGGATAATCAGAAAGCTGTTTCTGGTCGTAAGGAAGGCTTTCCAGGACATTCTGGGTTGAACATTCACTGAGACTTGAGGCTGATGTCGGACTTTAAAACAAACCTGGTAACAGAGCCACGTGTTTGGATCGGGTGACAACTTGACCTAACGCCAGCCTGAACTGAAATATGCCCAATTTCACCTTCAACCTGAGCTTTGACGTGGCCCTATCAGCTCCATCCAAAACCATTGTTCATTGTAGTTTAAGGAAAACAAACCATCAACTCCATGTCCAAAAAACATGAAAATCAGAAACTAAAGTTTTTCAAGTTATGACCGTCTTTGAAGTAGGCAAGCATAAAAAACACAATCTAGACAACTAAACATAAACAGGAATATTTTTATCTTATTATATTATGTGAAATATAATTAGTGAAACTTTAAATATGTAACTGATAAAAAATTCCATGTAATTATGTAATTAGTTTCTGATTTTCCTCAAAATACTGCCAAAGTCATTCTGAAACCTTGTCTCATAACTGGGAGTATGTTTTCAGCCTTACTCCTTGCTACTTAAACATTAAAACGTTGCCATATTCCAGAAGCAGTCTGCGTTTCTGACTAAGAATGATAGCTTTGAAGGAAAATGGATGACAACAGAAACACTCCACTCTATCAAAGTCAGAACGAAATCCAGCCTTGACGTTTTAGAACGTTAGTCCTCTTAAGTGGAATATAATTTACACATCGCATTATGGAGCTAAAAGCGATCCAAGGAGTGCAAAGTGGCGCCTAAATGTTTGGGAACCGTTTAGAGCATTTTGAGTAATTATTCCTGCTTTAACATTACTGGAACCTCTGGTTTTACAACAGTGTGTTAGACAGATGAAAAGAACAAATTATGCTGAAAGCAAAACATTTTGGAAATTGTGCGTTTTTCAGTGTTGATGGGCTGGGGCAGGCTGGAGCTGATCCCAGGCTCTGAGGTTGTCACAAACAGAGGAATTGTGCTCAGAAAAACAAGAAAATCACAGTGTACCAAATTATGACTAAAGTACAAGTAAAATCTTCCATGAAAACCTGAATCTGCTCGACAGTCAAAGAAAAGTTAAACCCTGAAAACCTTGTTTCATTTGCTGAAACCGGCAAAGTATTTTGATATACTGATAGCTTTTTTACTGATATGCTTTTAAGTACATAATGGTGGTAAGAAACATTCGGGAATATATGAAGGTTATGACTTCCAGACTTTTTCTGGGGACCTTTTCTTAAAATAATCTCACAAAGTTGTTGAACTGCTAATATTTGCTAATTGTATATGTAACTATTAGCTGAAAATGCTTTGAAGCATTTTGGTGCAGTTTTGTATTTAGTATGTTTTTGAAGCCCTAAAGAAAACTCCTGCTCCAGCCTGAAATGACAGAGCGGAGGACTGAAACCTGAATGGTTTCTCTCTGTCCTCACTGCTTTGCCCAGCTTGTGACAGCACCACGTGCTGCAATTACTCTACTGCTGACATATCTGGGTGAGCAAAGTGTCACACTGCAGCAAGAGCTGCTCTGTGTTTGTTGGCAGAGTCGAATATGAATCCCAGCATTGTTCAGTGAAGCAGTTATTAATAAAACAGTTCAGTGGTGTGTGGTACTTTGGCTAATGAAACTTCAGCACAAATAGACATTTGATTTGTTTCTAACACCATTACCCTGATTTCAAGGGATTATAGGAGAACCAGAAGCATAAACACATGCAGCTACAGACTAGAGTGAGTTTCTCTGAGTTTTGAGTTAAGCAACTGCTCTTCACTCTTTGCTTTATGCGCTTTTTCTCAACTACTGCCACGAGTCATAATAGGTGAACTCAACCAAGCAAACACTGCATTCTCACCAGCCCTGGTTATCTGCTTTAATTGAGCTTTAAGTTGATGGCCAAGATAGTCTGGTTCCTTTCAGAAGATGTGAATGTGTATTTGAATGTGAACCAAAAATGCAAACCTAGGTTTTGATTGGGTTGACTACATGATTGGGTTGACTACATGACTACAACCCAATCGATGATTCACCTCCATTGACTTACATGGATGCAGACTGGAGACCGCTCCAAAAACAGGAAGCAGACTATAACGCAGGGCATTCTGGGTAAAAACAACCAAAACAAACAATCGAGCACTTGCAGGAGAAATGGTTTATGGTCTTTTACCAAAGACAAAAGAGAATCCTACAACAACTAAAATCTGACACTACTCCATTTCCTCCAGCTGAAAAGGGAACAAATTCAGGTTTTCAGTCAAACTGAATCTGCAGTCCTATCATCATTTAAATATGGTTCTGGTTCTGTTTACAGGTCATGAGGAAGACAATGACAGCCAGAGAACAATAGAGGATGCAGGGGTAGGTATTCCTTTGGTGAGGAAAAACTGTCATGAGATAGTTAGACAAAGATGAAGCAAAAGAACTCAAAGAGGAATTGAGGGAGAGATGTGATCTGAAGGTAACTAAAGATACAGGTTAACTTGGAAACGCTTTGAATTCCAGCCTGGAGTCATCAAGGCTGGAATGGTCACATGTTCTCCCTGTTCTGTCCAGGTCCTCTGGCTTCCAACAGTTCAAATGATGCAAGTTTGGTTGATTTGTAACTAGATTGTCCTTTGGTGAGACTGTTTGTCTCAACAGACCTCTGAACTGTACAGGGTATACATTGGCTTTCTCCATTATCCTCTGCAGACAGGCAGCAGTACCTGCCTTTCTGTGACCCTGCAAGGAAAATTATGTGAAGGAATGGATGGATGGAAACAAGACACACAGTGACCTCAGTAGACTTGCTTGGGATTGCTCAGATATATGAAATGACTGAAAACCATAATAGTACTACAATCTGGCAAAGAGTGGCAGTTCAGACTGACACTTAAATATAGAGCTGCACATTGAAAATATCGAATTACTGTCATCTTCAAAATATTACCAGCTGATTTATTAAAACTCCAAAGATCTGTCTGTGCCTAATATTTGGCAGATTTCTGTATTTCAGGTGTCAGGCATTGGCACTCTATCATATCAATCATATATTTGGCCAGATGGCTCATAAGCAAAAATCAGGTAATGATAAAGAAATCAAAGCGTGGGTTGATTACAGATGATATAAACATCATCTTTTTGTGCAACGCTGTTGCAATTAAATATTTCCTCCGATATGGTGCCATCGTAATAGGAGGTCAGGGAGGAAAAGATGAAAGGTCAGTGGAGCTCTGCATGTGAAGAACAGAAGAAGCTTCAAAGTGGTGGTGATCTAAAAGGTATTTAAGTCTGACCTCCACTTTTTGGCAATTTGAGCAATTTAAAGTCAGCTGAAAAGGTTCCTGTCTGAGGGTTGCATGGCTATTTTAGCCTGCAACCGTCAGGGCCCTCAAGGGCCTCTCTGAAGGTTTAATCAATTGGAGCATGAGCTTCTGACCTAACAACCCTCCAACAAACATAGAAGATAGTCTTGAATCCCATTTATGTAGATTTTTTATTTTTTTTGACAAAGAATAAACCACTGAAACAAACGTCTTGTGTAAGAATTTCTGGTTTATGTGAAATCAACCAGTTTTTATCGTATCACACTTCGTATTTCTCTTTCTCCAGGTACGTATTGGGGACTTTATCATCCTGGCAGTTGGTGTCATTTTGTTCATATGTTGCCTTCATTTGTAAAACCAGTTCTATATAAAGTCTGTCATGACTGACAGTAAAGTAAAACCAAAGCAGTCGAGCCTTTTGGTGATGAAGTTCATGACACTCAATTGCTCAACCTGTGGGTTTCATTAAAGCAAATTTGTTGTAGGTATGTTTTATAATATCATCATGGGTGCTAAGGTATCGAGCATCAACACTTTCAGACATTGTCTCAATCTGGTCACTGCCTTCCTACAAGACTCTCATTTCCCTTCCAGGTTCTGTTTATGATTTCTCTCATTAACCTTAATTTCTCCAGTAGAACTTCATTCTGAAGTTGATCCTGTAGAATGAAGTTGATCACTTCATAAGAACAGCCAGAAGAAGGAGAGGTTTTGACTAACGATGTTGATTTTCCGCATTTTTTAGAACTTTTGTCTGCGTGTTGCTTAGCAATGCAGGTAGAGGAAATGAACGAAGTGGTTCTGTCCATGTTGGTCACGCTTCAAAATATTAAGTAATGAACAACATAGCGATACAATGATCTCACAATATGATACGATTCTGATCACTATATGGTATGTATCACAATATTTGGCAAACGATACAATTCTTTGCACTTTTACCATTTTTCTGAAAGATTTTAGAAGGATTTTTGTGACATTTTGTGTTTCCATGGACTTGGATTCAATTAACTAAAAGCTAATTAAAAGCACCAACTACACAATACCAGACTGATCGGCCAGTCTAACAGTCTACAGCTGGACAAAATGAATCAAAGATGCAGTGAGAAAATTAGCTTCAGTCATTTAATTCATGTGGATTTGACATAAAACAGTTTCAACAGTGATGTGAGTGGGGAGATTAGATCTGGAAATTATTGCACTTAGGTTTTTCTTTTGGACAGTCTGTGGCTGCATTTTAGAGTATAAAAATATTTTGGACTACAGGGAAAAGGCTTTTCTACCTTGGCTCCTGGAGTTAGATGTGGCTGTAAGCTGTTTACTACTAACTGCTTTGGCAGTGGCTCCGCCTCACCCCATAGTAATCGATTCCTTGCACAGTGCCGCCATTTCCCTGCTTGGATCTCTGAGTAGCTGCCTCTCAGACTGCCAGGATTTCATCATACTCTCAGTCTGTGATGCTCTTTGTCAATATGAATGATCGTTTCGCCATCGTTATGGCAATCGTCACTGCGCCCAGACTGCGCCAGCGGGTTTCCCCTCTTTTATTTCCAGCTCAAAACAGAGCGCCACTGCATACCGCAGGTTCATTCTGTACATAATACTTTAAATTCAGAACAGAAACTACTAAGCTGAAAACAAATTACAAAGTGGATGCCACTAGTCGCTCCGATATCCAAACTTTGCATTAATTTTTGAACTCTACTCTGTTCTACTTCTCTTTTACGGTTACTTGCAACAAAATACAGCCCATCAATATTTAGTGAACATTTCAGATTTCCAAAAATAAAGGAATCCTAATGTTGCATTTCGTTTTTTTACATTTGGAAGCTCATTCCCTTTCACATAACCAGAAAAGCAGTGTTTTGACATTTCTCTTCCACATAGCTTAGTTATTTGAGCATAACTCGGCCTATTAACACAATTTAAAAGCTGGTGTGTAGTTTATAATGTGCACTTTAAGTACAAGTTGAAAGTGAGGCTGGGAGAGGTGGAGTCTTGCTGCTACGTCATCACAAATCAGACATTTTAAAAAGACGGTAGAAGCCTGAAAAATTGATACCTTCCGAGGGTGGAAACATCAATAAATATTGTAGAATCGATATAATTATACAGCCCTAAACGTTGGAGCACAAGGAATATATAAGACATTTTATTGCTGGCAAAGATGTCATTCGGTTCAGCACTTCTCTCTCTCTCTCTTGCAATTCTCATAGCTTCCTTCATGGTCAAGCTAGCGTATTACATATGTCACAGGCAAACGTTAGCAATTGGGTATCATTTAAAATGTCCACAGCATCCGCTCCATCAGGAAGCAATTGTTTGTCAATATCCAAGAGTCCAGACTCTGTCGGAAGCAAAGCACAGAACAAGAGGCTGATTTTTACCACTTTGAGAAACATGTTGGACTATTGATTTCTTTTTGCTCTCTTTTTTTTTTTTTTTTTTTTTTTTTTTTTTTACCTACTATTCACATTTGAGGAAAAAAAATAAGTCATCTCTTCAACTGCACAAGTTGTGCTCATGGAAATGTTGCCTTAGGAAGCGTCATTGTGCCTCCTGACTCTGTTTAGTCTTTAGAGCCTTTGTGGAGGACTTCTCCTCTGTATCCTGCCCTTTCCCCCGCTCTGTGCTGGCGGCATGCTGGGGAACACACAGCATAGAGGTAGATGCATCTTTCTACAGGGAACAGAGGGAACAAGATGGACTGAAGTGAGAGGAACTAAGCAGAGGGGGAGGCGTGAGATCGAAAGGATGAAGGGGAAGAAAAGTAGAGGAGAGACACATGGTGGCTCTAAACTGTCTCAATTTGGTCATTAGTGTAATCAGGGGGAAAAGCACAGCAAAAACCTGCTCCATTAGGGGGACCTGTGACTCTCTTACCCCCTCTGCCTTTTCTGTCACTTCCTTTCTCATCACTTTCTTTAATGCAATCTCATGAGTTTCTTCCAAGACCCATCTATCTTTGACGCTACTCGAGCAGAGAAAGAGGGCAGCGACGTTGCTGTACCTGCCGGCTCACATGCAAATAACTCCCTTGCTGAGAAAAGCAGTTGTGTCGTTATACATACACTGCAAACATGTTAAAATGAACATGACAGCCAGTGCTGGCTCAGCATTGTTCCTGTGAACAATAAGAGTTTGTTCTGCATTTTGGGGCGGTGAGTGGTTACAGTCTGCTCCCACCACTCCACATCTCATAGGCTACTACCATATTACTAAGGCTATTGATATGATTTGAATGCAGCTATGTTTGTCCGTTTAATGTTTGGTGATTTGGTTTGATCACTATAAGAACAAGGTCTTACAGAAGCTTTGATATTCAATATAGCCCAAAATGAACCAATCCAGTTGTCCTATACTGTTGCATTAAGCCTCCAATACTGAGTTTCACCTAACCTGTCATTGACTTTCTTTCAAATTCAGTTTTGAAAAAGAAAAAAAAAATCTAATTTCCAGCACGACTGGGCTTTCTCCCTTTGACTGAGATTGTCTCTGGTAGATATTTCTACTGAGCTAATCAGTGAGAAGATGTGAACAACGACAGATTATCTGCACTGTGTTAAAATTGTGTGCATGTGCGTGTGTGTGTGCGCGTGTGTGTGTGTGTGTGTGTGTGTGTGGGGGGGGGGGGGGGGGTTGTGCGTGTGTGTGTGTGTGTGTGTGTGTGTGTGTGTGTGTGTGTGTGTGTGTTTTAAATGTTTCAAAGAAGTAAAACCGAATCAAATTTTCTGCAGCTTAGTTTTAATGATTTACTTTTAACAGTTTAGAAGGTGAGTTGTGTAAAAGGTGTGAGATAGTCTGATCACTGTTGACACACAAGAGGCAAATGACTAACATACAAAAAACATATACTGATACTCCTACTGTCCAGAATAGGAGAAAAACTGAACAAATGCTGATTAACAAATTTTCTCTCTTCTTACAAATATATGCAATAACCCACTTAAGAAGTTGCACCACATAAGGGGAACAAAAGAAACTGGGATTCAAAACACAACCAAATTAATCTGTCTGTTAACTCACCAAAAAGGAAAATAAATGTGAGAATTGCAAGTTGTTAACCAAAGAGCCAGGCTATTGAAAATAATTTTAAATGAAAATAAAAATGTTCAATGGTTTATGGAAACTCAGTTTGAGAATGGGGCTGCACAGTGGCGCAGTTGGTAGCACTGTTGCTTTGCAGCAAGAACCAAGCCTGGGTTTGATTCCCGGTCTTCCTGCACAGAGTTTGCATGTCCTCCCTGTGCATCCGTGGGTTCTCTCTGGGTACTCCGGCTTCCTCCCACAGTCCACAAACATGACTGCCTCCTGACCCCGATGGGGACAAGGGTGAAAGAAAATGGATGGATGGATTTTAAGAATGAAAATGCAAAGTTAACATTTCGTCTGGTGTGTGTGACAATGAGAACAGCCTTAAGGATTCCTGGTAGGCACTGTTCCACAATGCTATGGTAATTTTAAGTCAAAGAGCAAAGGAGAAGTAAACTAATATGACATCACTCTGCAAGCAAACATCGTCATGGCGGGTATTAAAATCTGCAGGAGAGTAAGCAGTTATTCAAAGCCATCATGAACTCGGTTGCTCTCTGGAGCTTGAAATAATGTCTTTAGAGTGTCAGCAGCATTGCTTTAATATGTCTCCATTAGACGCCGCTGCCAACTCCCAGTATGTCTGCCTGCCTGCCTGCTGTCTGGGGACTGCAGAGGGCAGGAGAGGCTGGGAGACGGTGTGAAAAAAAAGAGAGACGACAGAAACGGAGAGGGTGAAAGTGAAGAAGAGGCAGACAGTGAAGTGGCAAGGTGGGAGGACGTCCAGACAGATAGATTCAGGACGGACAGCAAGGAGCAAGCTGGAAAAAGACAAGAGAGGACGAAGCAAGAGGTTGGAGGAGGGAAACTATGAAAAGAGCCAAGGGACAAATAAAGACAAAGAGTGGGACGGACAGAGAAAAAGAGAGAATCACTTGTTGAAGTTAAAGAGCAAAGCATTACGACAGTGAGGCGCAGTGGAGTACGGGGCTAATTTATTTAACGGCGTTGCCATGGGGAGCAGCCTCTATGATGAATGTGTGGGTTGATTATGCAACAAATTGCCTATAATTCACCCAGCTGACACAAATCACGACCAGGGATCTCCTGGGAAGGCCTTGAAGAATACGTTTGGTGAAAAACATTGGACACAACACTTACAGGAATAAGTCAACTACAGGGAGGACACAAAGCACTGCTTGACATTGAAGATGTCAGTGTTTGGTAATCGCTTCTGGATAATGTGCTTTCTCAGACAAAATTGTTGGAGTTATCAAAATAGATACTTTTACCTTGCAATTCCATCTCTTCTATTAAGACCTCAATAGCAATAGATCAGGTTATGGACCCGGCCCATTGACAGGGATGAAAAGACAGTTTTGGATGTTTTTTTGTACCTTGACTTTATCCATTAGTGATAGGAGTTGATGGCATTATTGTAAAATTCAGAGAACAAGAAAGATGCAAATGACATTGCTAAGACTAATAGAACATTGAGGTAGATTCTAGACATTATAGTTCAATAATGGTTGAGATGACACCTGTTCCATAAGAAGAATCCGACGAGGATGGGATTCGAACCCACGCGTGCAGAGCACAATGGATTAGCAGTCCATCGCCTTAACCACTCGGCCACCTCGTCCCTGTGCTCTGCTGAGTCAGAGAGAGACAGTCAGGCTTTTACACAGAAAGCAATCGATGAACTGAACTTGAACGTTCCAGAAATCCTGAGAGATTCTGGTTTTCTTTCATGGGTGAACGTGAGGAATTGGCTGAAATAGTAAAGCGCTCACTACACATGCAGGAGGTTTCGAGACTGATGCCTGCATTCCCTACAATCTACTTGTCTACACATGTCAGTAAGATCGTGTCTTTCTTTTCCAAAAAAAATTGGTTTACAAATTTGCAAAATGTAAAATAAAAATGTTACAGGTTCATTTCCAATCAGTTGTGTGAGGATTCTGCTGGGTCTGGTAAAGATCTGCCCAACAGTTGATTTGTGAGTCTGACTGTTGTTAAACATTTGTAATATGAGTCTATGTATTTGTATCCTACTCCTTCTAAAGCCTACTTTTTCAGTAAACGCTATGTTGTGAGGACCGACTGCTCCTTATTGGACCAAAGGCCCAGACCCTCACCCTGCAAGAAGAATTGCTATTTAGGGTTAAGGGTTAGGTTGAAGGTACAAATTCAGGATTAGGATTAATCATGGATTAGCAATACAGAAGGGTAAGAGTCAGGGACAAGCAATAAAATAAATAGAATGGAAGTCAATGTAAAATTCTGGTTAAGATAGAAAAGCATGTTATCAGTATTTGTGTTTGGTAGTGGGTGGCTGAAGCTGACATGGGATCACTCTGCTGTGGGATCTAATGAGGGAATAAACAAAAAGCTGTTGACATTTTGTGGTGCATTGCCAATCCTAATGCCTGGTGTTTACCCTTTGGGAAGCACCGAACTTTAGTTTTGTTCCAGTTTATATTCCCTTTTCACTGCTGCTGTATTTCCTATTATGTCAGATTTACAGATGTAATGACTGCCAGATACCTCTAATTGCAGCCTCCCATTCTGTATCGAAGGGTATAATAATCAAGGATAAATCTTTATATGAAGTGTATTCCTGTTGAATATCAGCATTTAACAGATTCAATGATGAAGAGCACAATGCAATATTAAGATTTAGTATTATATAATGTTTTTTTTAATTTTATCAACAGTTGTATATTTCTAGCCATCTGTTAACCACCTGTTAACAAAGCAGTGTATTGCCCATATTCCTATGCACAAATTTAGAATATGGGCATCAATATTGTGAGGAGGTTCTAACATTAAGATTAATTTGTGTAATTCTTGCTGTGCTTACAGCAAATTAATAAAAATAAAAACTAGTGTCTTTTGCTAGCTCTTGATGTGGGGAAAGCTTTGCATGGTAGCCTTTGCCTGACCTGTGAACTTTTGCAAAGAAATACATTTACTATTACGTCTCTTTTGGAAATTTGTTTGTATTCATGAACATTATGAGAATACAAGACTGAAAAACTATTATGCAGATGATATTTTTTGTGTGTAAAGAAAAAATACTTTTGTCATTGGGATTTAACGTATGTGGTCCTTATGTGACAGGTTATACAGACATACAAGGTACATTAACTTTGTAAATCCTAATTGTCAGGAGGGAGAAATGCATGGCACTCCTTTAAAAAATAAATAAACTGTGTAAAGTGTCACAAAGGTACTTTGGAGATTTGGACAGCTGAATAAATGCCACCATCTTAGGTTCCATAGCCACTATAAAATGTTGCAGTTGCTGCAAACCTAATACTTTGAAAGACCTGAGGGAAAGATAAAATGAAATAATGCATTTTGGGTTTCAACCAGACACAAATGTGTATAGAGAGCTGACTTGTCTTTCACTCTGTGCTTAAGAAGTGAACTTTTTTAAATGTATTAGTCAAGTTTGAGTTTTCAGTGGTAGTCATTATGGATTTCTCCTCACTCGGCTCCATTGAGAGAGTTGGTGGTTGAGGCACTTGGTCTCTATGGAGTGCTACTTACGGTGCTTATGAAAAGTATTCACCCCCTTGAATGTTGTATGTATCCTTTTTTTGATTTTTTTTGGCACAATCAACATTAAGATCAATGTGAAAACTGATTTCTACTAAATTAAAACAAAGTTTCTTAGAACCATAAAATAAGTAGCTATAATAATTCACTACCTTTTTTGAAGTGACTGAACAGAATAGCTGTCAGACCCCTGATTTAAAAATCTGAACGCTTTTAAAGTCACTTAGATTGAACAATGAAGTAACTTTAAGAAACAATTACAGCTTAAATATACAAGGACTTGAACATTTCTACATTTTTGTTACATTACAAACAAAAACTCATTGTATTTCTCTGGGATTTGGTCTGACTGGACAGTTGCTTTTGCTCTGGATCCTATTTTATTGCTGTTACTGGATGTTTTCTCCATAACTGTTTCCACATTGGATTTCCTCTTCTCAAAGGCTACATGTTTCACTCCTCAAAGGAGATTTGGCAGCCTGTCAGGAGCACTTCTTCCATGGCTGCTGGACATTTGTGTAAATCCCTCGGGAATGAATGAAAAGATTGGAGAGAAGAAGGTTTTCTTTATTCTTTGGTGCCAAATAATCTCCGAGGTGCATTTGGAAGTGACTGCAGTGGAGATTGTGTGGCCTTACAAGAGTTCTAGGTACATAAAGAAGTCAGATTTGTTTTGTTTTTTTCTGCAAATATTCTAGTAATATTGAAGAGCTGCAATAGCAAAGAAACAGGCCTGTAATTAATAAAAGTATAAATGTCACCTGCTTATAAAGAGCAGATGCTTTTGGTTATTCCTCATGTTTTTTCTTCAATGACTTTATTTTTCTTTTTACAATTTTCAGATACCATCATTCTAATGTGATGATATTTCAGTTTTGTATGTTTTTTTTTAGTAATTTTTTTCTTGTGTTGGTTTAGTTCAAACTGAGCTGAGATTCCTTCCCTTCTAGTTCTTCCTTAACTTTCCTAGACAACACATGATTTCTGTTTACAAAGAAAACCCCTTTGTTTTAAATTTACAAAAAGATGTAATCAACTCAAAAATGGTTTATACTGATTGGTTTAGAATTTCAAAAAACTTTTTATACATCAACAATTTAATTTACATTGTTGGATGTCTGGACTCCTTATCTCGAAATAAGAACATTTATTCATTCATGACAGTAGTATTTGAGACTTTTCAAACATGTTTATTATTTGTAATGTACTGTAATATCTGATCTATTTTACTGTAGTTTTTATTTTACCATGTGTAAACATATTATTAATGTTGGGGGTTACGAAATAAGTCACTTTTTTTAAGTTGATCAAAAAGGAGGAAAAAGTACAACAGATATCATTTTGATTTTTTTCTTGTACAGAATTAAAATATCAGAAATATTGAGTAAAATATTGAGAGGCAACTAGAATAATTTTGATTACTGGAGTGTCTCAATAAGTTGTTTTCCTGTGAAGCCAAAGAGCTGGTGGAGTACTCAGGGTACTTATGCACTCTGCGTACTGTTGCATTAAAACACTACGCAGCGACATCTAACCTTTTCTATCAGAGCTCTTCTAACGCTGATGATCTACCATTGTTCCTCCTGTAATCTCAGATTACAGATTATTCTGCCAACACTACCTTCACCACAGCTGTTTTCATCATTGTACATGTCAAATAAATGCTATTTTTGAAAAGCATTGCTGTTACTTCAGCTAAATCCTCTTCAGCCAGCTCACTCCTACTTGGCCACATACTGAATAAAACATGGTCGGGTTCTCTGTGTACCACTGCTTAGTGCACAGGATGACTTTAAAACATAACTTTATGGAGATTTGTTCAGTGTGCCGGGAAGGTGCCGGTTTTCATAGTGAGCATGTTGTTTTCTGAAGTAATTAGACCTATTATTCAATTTATTAATAAGTTATAAATACAAGCAAGCTTCATGTCAGCTCATTATTTCTTTAAGCTTATGCTTCTTTAATTTAAAGGCACCTGTGGGTCAGCGCACTTGTTTTTTCCCTATATCGATATGAGATTGAATCCTCTGAGTACAGAAGCTAATTAACCATAACTGAAACAATTACAGTAAGCCTGGAGGAGCAGCGCTTATTGAGCCTTTTGTACTGCAACAGGCACGTGGAAGTGTAATCCGATATTTGTTGTGTGAAGCAAATACAGGTCACAAGGAATGTGGGAGCCGCGTTCTGGAGCCAAAATCTATATTCATACACACACACACACACACACACACACGCACACACACACACACACACACACACACACACACACACACACACACACACACACATGTACTTGTGCTACTGAAATATATACACATGGAGTGGGATCTTCTGGAAGTAAAGCAGTTCAAGGTTTTCTCTGTCCTCTACACACATACACACACGCACACACACACACACACACCCACACACACACACACACACACACACACCCCCCCCCCCCCCCCCCTCCACACACACACACATATCAGAATACAAGGCTTGATCTGAGGCAGCTTGTTGCTAAGGTAATAACACAATCAGGTCATACTGGGCTGCTTTCTGGAGCAGGCAGGAAAATCACTGATGAATAAAGTATGTAGAGGATTTTCTGCCAGGTTTAGAGTGAAAGGTTATGGAGGGTTGAGAGATAGAAATATTCTACATTATTGTTTTCATTTTCATTTTTCCAAGACAAACGTAATGTTTGTCATAAGCAAGAAGAAGAAAAAGGTATTTTAGATTATTATTATTTTGTTTGAAACAGATACTACATGCTGCATATTACAGTGAACACATCATCTTCTTGCCGTAACATGGCGGTTGCAGCATCATGGTGAAGAATGGCATGTTTTTCTTCTGCAGTGATAACAAAGTTGGTCACAGCTGATGGGGAATTGAATGGAGCGACATACAGAAAGTGCTGGAAGAAAACCCTGACTCTAAGGGCTAAGCTAGCAACAATGGAGCTAGCCTGGCCTTCACTTTCCCATGTAATTCCACTCAATTCTCATCTTCCTTTAATGCGCCGGCAAGGATTTCTTCCATTGAGCTCGATTTCTTTAATTGAATTTCGACCGAGCAGAAGGAGATGTGAACAATGATGTAGATTTTTTCATTATCTAGTTTAGAAATGGAAGCAGAGGAAGTGACCTTCCACCAACATGTGAACCACGACGCACGAAGAGAACCGGGGGTCAAGATCCTCTATTTGAAGCAAAGTGTAGGACAAGGGCCTGGTTTTGCTAGGCTATTCGTGTACTAGATTGGCCGGGTGAAAACATGTGTCAGGACAATTAAATAAAAAAAAAAAAAATACAGATAAAGAAAACATTTATTCGAGTTTATTTGTTCACAGGCTCTAATAAAAGAGAGTTTATTAAAGTTTTTGCACTCTGTCTCATTTTGGAGTAACTTTTACTCAAAAACAAATCTTACAGCTGAAATTAGAAAACAATTTACCACTGAATCAATTAAAATGTATGCCTGTCTTTTACAAATGTGTTGAAATACATTTGTATGTGTTGTATCTATTACAGAAGTCCTGTTTAGCCCTGACATCAACGTCATCTTTATAACAAGACCCGCGCAGAGACGAGGGGTGAGGGAGTTTATGTAGCACTGTTTATTCATCAATTAAACTACGAGTAATTAATTATGTGAGGCATTTAGCAATGAATACTGCTGCTGTTATAACAGGAAGTCCAGTTAGGACAAGTCCAAACCTTTACACGACTACTATAACTGTGCCGCATGTTTCAATAAAATGCATAATTCTAACCCAGGTGCTGCTCAGAGGTGATAAGCCAGTTGAACTGCTCATAGTCCTGGTGGCTGGTCATGTCATGTCATCTGAAACACTTCTCAGACCGCTCTGTCCTTACAATGTCCAGTTCTTCGGAAAACTGTCTGTCCTGAAAATGAATTTCTAATTATTCCTGAGAATAAGAACGCTCATCCTTCTCCGTCAACCGTCGTTGGCAAAACTAACAAATAAATTCAAAAGTGTTGAGCGCCGAGCAGAGAGACAAAGATGTGCGTCAGCAACCTTCTGGCGAAAATACCGTCGAATCACAGGGCCTAAAATATCCGACGTCATTAAGGAGCTATCTGCTCCGGAAGTACGATCCGTACGGAGAGCTGGTTTGCACATGTGCTAATAGAAATACTTCCAGGGAGGGTATTTTTCATTTTATTTTATTTCATGTAATCGTAAAAATTGTTTATGCATTATAGAGAATAAGATAAAAAATGTTTTAACCACATGTACTCTTGTACAATAATCAAACGTGAGGAAAGATAGTGTAATAAATTAGTGTTTCCACATGGTATATAGTTTTGCATAGTCTAATCATACCCATAATTTCATAAAAGATCTGATTGTTATAAAACTAGCAGCGTTTTTGGTCTGTGATGAGTTCACCAGAGGATCCATTGACTGTTGGCTAACAGTCCTGTGAGTCCAATACACAATTTTCCACTCATAATCTTTTAGCTAAATTATAAGTTATTCAGAAAGATAATTGTTATAATTTAGGAAAATAGGTAATCTTATATGTTGATGTATATTTTAAGAATAATTCGGAAGCATTTCTTCAGCACTGTATTGACGAGCGTTGGGCTGATGTACTGATCCACTTTCTCTTTTAGCTGATTGCAATACAATTGTCAACTTTTTCATTTCTTACTGAACAGATAAACTGAACACAGTCACAAAATGTTCGTGTTTGATGATTTAAAACATTTGATATGGACAACAACAAAGCATCAAAAGAAGATCTGTAATATTTCTCTCTCTAAATGCAGATCTCATAAAAAGAAAAATCAATAAATAAAACCCTGTGACACATCACCCAAGTGGAACGCAGGTGGAAAAATGCTGGATTTCATTTACATCCCTGTCAACACGTCACTCACAGCAGCAGGCTTTCTGGGCTCTAACTCGGCGCCGGGTCACTTAATCAGTCACTCGGCTACTTAGCCAGTCAGGAAGCAGCCACCTTGTTTCCAACAGTGCATCAAAATAATGCCACTTTTATTAAAAAAACAAAACAAAAACAAACAACCCTGAAAATGAATCTTTTGTTTCCGCGGCTGATTTCCCTCCAGGCCTTCGGGGTTTAAGTGGCTTGGTAATGGCTTTGAGGACTACAGAAGCCACTCAGCACCTTGAAGGCTATACAAACTTTTTGTTTAACTGAGAAATGACATAAACCTAATGTACAAGCTTTTCATGCAGGTCCTGCTAATGTATTCATATACCGTGGCTTTGGACCGACACAGCAGCTCAAAGCAATGGGAGCAGCAGTTTTTATGCACCGAGACTTTTACAATAATCCAACTTTTCACAGGAAAACCACAGATTTCAGATTTAATGTGGTGAATGTTGAAGGCGTGAGGCGTCTCGCCTTAATAAAACTGACTCACTGGAAAGAATGGTGTGCTCAGAGTTTCATTATGGATTAAGTAAAGAAAGTATTTGAAATACCTTCACTTTACATGGAAATTGCTCCAACTCCACACAAAAAAGAAGAAAAAAAAAAGAAGAAAATGGACCAAATCAATTGGACCAAGTCTGTTGCAGTACACACTGCCGTTCTGTTACAGTAGCGACCTTATCAAACAAACTACCCACCAGGGAAGGTCATGAATCATCAGAATCAAAAAAGATAATGAACTAAATCGTTTAAAAAGAGGAAATGAAAGAACAGGAATCTGACTGATCTACACCACATGTGTCAAACTCGAGGCCTGGGGCCCAAATCTGGCTCTTCACAGCTTTTTATGTGTCCATGTAGACTCCAAGTTACCTCAATAAGTCCCTCCAGTTTTTCACAAATCTTCAAAATTCACACAAAATCAACACAATCTTCTGATTTTCCAGCAATTTTTCTCTCAAAATTGGTCAAAAACATTAGGTTTAACCGACTGCTGCCTCAGCCTTAGGTGAGTTATGGTCCCTGATCAATACGGTGATTAATGAAAAGCCACATATGACATCATATATTAGCATTAAAAATTCCTTACAAATATTTCTAAATTGCCATCACAAGATATGTTTTGATTACAAAAACCACAAAAACAATCACAAAATACTGTAAGGACAGCTGTTAATTAATACTTTAGTAGTTTAATGGTTTTATCGATGCATTCTGTCAGAACCAACCCTTTAAAAACATTCAGATTTTTGATTTGGCCCAAAATGAAACTGAGTTTGACCTCCCTGATCTACACAAATCTGAAACAAACTTCCAGTAAACCAAACAACACTGCACAAACACTTTAAGTCAAGGCTACAACACCAACTATATTAGAGCTGCCTTTGAGTAAAAAATAGGTGAAACGTAGATTAATACACTTACTGATGGATATTGTTGATGATTTTGATGATGTCATTTGACAAAATGTCACATTTGCCGGCTTTTTTCAGTTGGATGTTGTTACAATTGGGTTTCCTGTTTATGTTTTTCAAAAAAAAAAAAAAAGAAATTGATGTTTATGAAGTCATTTTTCACAACCATTCCACTCCAGTAGGCAGGTGTCGGAATTGACTCTTTGAAAATGTCGGAGAATAACCACACTATTTACTGAGGCCAAAGCTCAGCAGATTTACCATTTCTTCACATAATAGCTGAGAGCAAACCGTCTGCTCGCCGTGCTGAAAGCTCTTTGAATTCATGATTTAGACCCCACAGTAATGTGGACTTCATCTTGTGTTGCACCTTCTTCTCTGTCTGTAAATCTCCTTCCCAGGAGACGTTTTCCACAGTGAGACACAACACAAAGGAAGGAATCCGACTCAGCTGGGAGTGCAACGGAAACCAGGAGGGACGGCAACTATTCTACACTTTCTACACTTTCTACAGATGTACAAAAAGGGAGATAAAGAGACAGAAAGCCTACGATTACTCTGTTGGAGTCAGCAGGGACTGTTGATCTGACACCTCGAATCTATAGCTGCGTCTCCATGGGCAATTTGACATTTCAAAGATGAATTTGCTCCATGATTAAGAAAAAAAGTCTTGGTGGTGTTTTTGTTGTTTTTTTTTTTTTCAGCCTTATTAAAATGTATCTATTTCGTAAAACTGCAATAGAAACACTTTTTACACTTCAGACAAGTCACATAGTCAACAACCGGATGTTGCCACTGGCGGAAACCACAACGGAGACGACAGGAAGTGGTTGGAGGAAGATGGCTTGGCTTGTTTTCTAACATCGTATAAACAAACGTATGCACATGTGATTTTAATCACCTTTCTTATTTAACAAACACAATTGTCAACATTAGCAGAACATCGATTTTTTATACATTTTTATCACTTCAACCTGGTTCCTTCTGACAAGCAACCAGGATGACTCACTAACAAATCCAGTCGACAAACGTTGCAATGCAACATAGAGCTCTCACAGATTAGTTGAACTGAATTCCCACTGTTCACTGGGTGAAGTCAACCTGCAGAGAATCCTAAAAAACATCTGAGAAGATAATTAGAGTGTTAATGGAGTACAGAACACGGTGCCGCTTCACAAACCCTCACATTACACGCACAACTAATTAAAGTCATACGTTAGCATATATTGAAAATAACTCTTTGCTCTCTGTTCTGGCTGTGCCCTCCGGTGACCTGACAAGCAACGGAGTAAAACCCTGAAACATGTACAACCTGGCTTATTAGGGGTCAGAACTCCTTCAATGACCTGCAGCGATGGTAAACATAACGTAGGCCCCTTCATCTGGAAGTAGATACTTTGCCAGGCTTTAAAATTGGATAAATCTTACAATGCTTGAAGAAACCTCGAAGGAAAGTTTGACATTTCATCCATTATTAAACAAGGATGAGAAGATTGCAGGAATCTTCACGTTTGCATTTTCTGTGACATATTAAAGAAAAGTATTAAAGCTGTTTTCATTACTTTTTATTGTTCATGTATTCTACTACTACTGGAAAAAAATAATACATTTTATTTATAAGGCTGCAAAGGTAAAAAAACAAAACTAGCAATTGCAATGGCTAAAAATATTAACATTAACAAATGTCATAGACATTTGTTTCTATATGAGATAGAAACAAATGTCTAAGAAACTGAAGCAAAGATTTTGCTAAATGGATTTTTTTAGTCTTTCTGTTGCATGAATGCAATGGGACTGAAAAGCTGATATTAAATATCAACATGTGCAAATATGTATGACAAACACACAAACCTTTTTTTATATGAGGGACTAACGGGGCACAAAGCACCTACAGAGTGAATGAGAACCTTATTATAATCACCAATTTTTATACAAGCAGTAGCCATATTGGATTTTGTAGTCATGATGGATATCTGATATTCGGGGGCCATTTTGGCTCTTTTTTTCTGTCTCTACTTGTTTGCAAACAGAATCCATCATATCTCAAGGTTACAAGTTCGACCTGAACTCTGCCCGCTAAAAAAAAAAAAAGGTCTAACATATTGGTTTAGTCCAAGTTTAATACTGTACCGACTTTTGCATAACACTCCAAATGTCACTTGACAAACGTGTCCACAAAATGACTAACCACACAGGATTTAAGTTCTGTTTGACAAGCAAGAGGGTTTCCTGTAAGCCTTGGTTTCTGGAAAGTATCACCACTGACCCTCCAGTCTGCAGCGAGTTCACAGGAAGTCTTCGGCTTGGCTGGAGTTCTGCACCAGATGAAAAATATGTGTTCATATGAAGCAAGCCAACAGCTATTCAGCAATGTAAGACTAATTGATTTGCAGAGACTCTCATTGTTGATCTCATGTCTGTCTGTAGACTTTCATCTTCAATAAAGAAATATGTCAGACCACACTGATTTATTATTCAGTGTGCAAAATAGGCAACATCTTTATTATCTGTGGCATTGACGTTGCTAGACTTTTTTTTTTTTTACAACCCAACAAGTCTCAGCACAAGAATTACTTAGCATACATCTGTTAAACTCATGAATTAAATTCAAAAGTAGGATGAAAATGTAGAAAAAAACCTCATAGACATAACAAAACAACCAAACAAAGCATCGCCAGGGTGCCTCATCTGCTGAGGATTTGGGTAACATCAACTCCTAAAGAGGGAAGAAAGAGATGATGATGAAGAAGTTGTCCACAAAACAATCATCCGTCAAAAACACTTGCATACTTGCAATTCAGACACATTTTCCCCATCCTCAGCCTTCCTCCTTCTTCCTCTCATCTGCATCTTCTGTCAAGATCCATCTCTTATTTATCACTTCTTCCTCGCCGCACCTCTGGCACTTCATATAGCAGCGCTCACAACAGAGAAAAGTTAAAAGAGCCAGTCACTGTGAAGGCAACATTCATTTTAATCATGGCCCCAGAAAAGCTTTCAACAAGGGTAAATTTGTTTCGGGCACTTTCAGAACTTGCTCATATCATCAATCTTGGATGAATATGAGTGTGGGAGAGATTTAATCTGGGTTATATTAAAACTGTCAGGGAGAAATATCGCGCAGTGTCTGGTAAAAGTGTTGCTTTTGTTGCAGCCGTGGAACCTGGAATGACTCAGTTGGGTAAAGCGATGAACAACTGGTTAGTTGTTGGAAAAGACACTGGAAATGAGCAGAGGGAGAATTTTCTTAAACTTTCCATTGCTGATAATTTTTTTATGAGTGCCAACAAGTAGACACGTCTTCTTTTTTTTTATTTCCATGTGCTTGACATCCTTGGATGGATTAGAATATAGAACAACTCACAATGCCTGTAAGTCATGGCTCTGTGTGGGTGACTACAAACAATAACCTCAACAATAATAGTAGCACATGACAAGCTTAATGTGATATATTGGCATTGGTTAGTCATCATCTAGGGTTGAATTTGTTTTCTGATTCTTCAGATATGTATCTGTAAAAGAAAAAGATCTAAAACTTTTGTTTTTCTTCTTCTCTTGATCAGCCTGATGATAAACGAACAACTTTGCCAGAGTTGACCTTATCGCTTTCTATTTGTCTTCCAGCTTAATGATGATAGACTGGCGTTTGCAGAATGAAGCTCTGAAGCTGAGAACATACGTGTCTCCTGCATGTCCGTTAATGGGTCTCTGTCAATAAAAATGTATTTATAGGAGTGTGAATGATGACTTCATTGGAAAATGTCAATGCCCCCTAGACAAGCCGCCCCACAGCAGAGAACATCATTCATTTGTCAAGTTGAGTCAGAGTCTGAGCTGCTGCTTCACTGGTGATCAGACGGCAAAAAGGCATCGTTCGAATGTTCTGGGTGGCAAATACGTTCAGCTGCTCATCTTTATGTAAAATTCTTTAAAAACTGAGTCAATATTTTTATGCAACGGTCTGAAAGTTGCAGCTTCTTACTTCCGTTCCCTCCAAGTGTGGCTCAGCCATCAATCACCGCGAGTATCATGATCCCCTCTGTTCAGGAGACTTCCTCAACGTTTCTCCTGTGAACATCGACGGGGCGTCACTGTCACACTGCGATGCGTCCACGCATTCAGAAAAAAAACACGCCTTCGTTTTTTTTTGGCGAGAAGTCATCTGTTTATGTTTCCTCTGCTCCTCGACATATGGAGTTTTGCTTGTTCTCTTCATCGTGTCTACTTACTCAGATTGTGAGGGCTTGGTGGCTCCTACCCCCTCCACTCCCTGAGGGTGAGATGAGGGACAAGAGGCCAATTAAATATTTATGGATCAACATCCATTCAACTGTTTTGGCATTGGGGAAATCCTGTGACCGGAAATGTGACATGAAATGTTTGAGAGCAGCAGCAGGGGAGCTGGAGCGCCGCATGTGTTCGTGTCGCTGTGTGTGAATTTGATGTCAGTTGATTTTATTGTAATAGACATAATTTGTACTTGTATATGTAAAAGATTATTCTTTTTTTAAATTAATACCCAGCTTCACCAGCCTGAAGTTCAAGAGGAAGGCAGCACCAAGGTCGGGTTGAAGTGGTTCCACGACTTATTTCCACATGAAAAAAGTCGAGTCAAGTTCAGCAAGTCACTGTGACGTCACATAAACACTGACAAAAGACTGCTTAGATTGAAGTCTGTTATAGAGAGTAAAAATAAAAACAGAACATTTTCAGCAGCAGTGGAGCAGAGCGGTGATCTTTTGACACCGTGGATCGAATAGTTTCCCAAAGTCAAGTCCAAACACCGGCTGCTACTGATGATCAGGTATTCCCATCTCGAATAGCTGCACATATAGGAGTCAAATTAATACACTGACCACATTGGAACATTTTAAACTAACCATATCATCAATGCATCTGCTTTGATTGCAGTTAAATTCAGCTCACCCACCTGCTGCTCCAGGCGGCTCAGTTGCTGCTCCACTGACCCCCAGCAGCTGCTGTCTGAGTTTATGGGCTGAACCGACATGCAGACGACTGCAGGGACAGACTCTGTTAGATCCTCAGGATGCAGATTGAACTACGTCTCCAGATGTTGAGGCCGAGTTTTTATAAGAGCGAAAAGTGGCCAGGTTAGAATCTTCTACATGTGGGGTGAAGCTGATGGGTTGGACGGATGAAAAAGTTGCCAGTTATTCCAGTAGGTTTTGCTGGAGGTTGCAGTACCTCTTTGGTAAGTTATTTTGTATTTTTATACAAACTAGCTGACAAACCCTCCCTGTTCCACCATTTTTGTCATGATTGTGACTCGCTGATGTGCCAAGCAAAGGATTGACCAGTCAGCTAGTCTAAATGTAGTTTGTGCACCTGGGATACTGCTTCTGCCACCACCGTGCTGCACTGTTTGGAGGATGTATTCACAATGCATATTGTTTTAACTGTAATCCATAACATTACACTTAGATCTAATGTCAGCAAGGCATTCAGTCAGCAGTTTTAAGCGCACATATCTAAGCCTTCATCTACCATCTTAAATTTCTGTATTTTTCAGAACTTATGTATGCAGCTAGAAATTTAATGGAGCATATTTATGTGGTGTTAAGTGTTTTCACCGAAGGAAGTGTACTGTACACTCAACAAACTTACCATGAAGGGTTGAAATAACTCTGCATGGCAGGACAGAAAACATTGTTATTTAAATGTCTCTTCCTTTCTCAGTATGCTATAAGACGGATGAAGCAAACTGTGATGTGTTGACACAACCTCTGCAGGAGCCCCCTAACAGATGCACACCCCTGCGATGCAACACAGCAGTACCAAAGAGTTTTCCCTTTTTAGCTGCAGATGGCACAAGGAATGGTTATTCATATGCAGCTCGTAACTGTAATTAAGTTTTCTATTATATTGGCTTCGGTTCTTAATTTGCATGGCTTGCTGAAAGCTTTTCCTATATTTACATAACACAATGACCTCATTATGGAGGGAATATAGTTTCAAACAAACAGGGTTTACAGATGTTACAGTTGTACATGTTCACAGTCGTCGGTTTAGGAATTTTAGCAACAAATATCCTCAGCAGCAGACCCGAAGTGTCAAATCGGATAAAGAACCAAGTGCAGCATACAGAAGGAATGGCTGGTTTTAATTTGCCAGACCAATCATGGGTATGTCCATCACTCTGTTTTAAAGGTGCTGACATGGCACCAGTGAGTCTTGGCATTACCAAAGCCTTTCCAGAAGCTGCTGGAAGGTCCAATGGTCAAGAAAGAAACGTTTATTAAAAAAAAAAAAAAGATACCTTGTAGACACAATACTGGGAGCGATGAATGACAGAAAAAAGTGAAAGTCTGCCACCTGGGGTCAACCCCAGCATGCAGGAGGTGATAGCATTGGCAGTGACAAGTGGTGAACATTTTTAAACTTGTGTTACATCGCTAGTCCGCATGTGCATATCTAAGTGTACCAGTGTGAGAATTCACAAAATTCTCTTGGCTGGAAGAGGCCAAATGACTGACTCTTCATCCATCCTTAGGAGATGAATGGCAAAGGATGGGGGTGGCCTCCCTTGTGTCAAGCCCTTTGGAGGGCATCACCAAGTCTTCATGGAGATTGACAGAGACTTCATTTTGTGTTTATCTTAGATTTTGTAACTGGGGCATGTTACACTGGCTTGGTGTTGGAACCAGTGGTTACACAACAGCTCCCACATACATTGAGTCACCAAGCACTGTGTGGTAATGGGTATGCCCATATGCCTGGAAAATCCACATTATGACTATGCAAATGCTCTGGAAACTGCATGATCACTCCACTTGTTACGCCACATGTCCTCTGGCAATGTTGTAAACATACCAGCTCCCTGCTAATTAAATCATATACATACTCATTTCTGACTTTCCTGCATACCAAATATCACTATGATGGACCAATAGCATAGGAGATAGAATGGATGGAAAGATGGATGGGTGAAGAAAAAAAAAAAAAAACTATGAACAGGCATATCACAAAGTGCTCCCATGGTCTCATGCAGACTGGTTTTCTGAAGCATCTTGCATAGCCAGACATTCAATTGTACTCGTTTCTTCTGTGTCAAAGCATTCAGTTATGGTTCAACTCTCTTCAGGATTTATGAGTAGTTTCTAATTCATACTTATATTTAACATAAAAAAGTCACGTTAAAGCAATCTTTATTCCATCGTAACTGAATAGGAACCAAAAGATCTCTATGAACAGACATAGCTGAGGCATCTTTGCGACTATACATCAGTCTTTAAGACTTACATTAGCCACAGTTATCCATAAATGATACTTGTGGAGTTTGGATTATTCCTCTTCTTTTCATCCTAAAAGCTTCCCAGCATCCTGATGACAGTGGGTTGAATACCACACATCAATGCCTTTCATACATGTTCCACGGAGTCCGGAGAGTCTGCCGGTTTTCATTCCAGCCAAGCCTCTTCGGCAGCTGGCTTCACTCATTAACATAAGTCCCACAAAAGCACAAGAGCTAAAGGGTGAAATGAGCTGCTATAATCTTCCGCCTTTGAGCCACATGGCTGAGAAAAGCTCACATAATGGTTACCATGAGTTTCACAGCAGCTGCTTTTGGCAAGTAAAATATGCTTGGATATCGTGCCAATTTGGAAACCTAGAATAACTTTCGCATCAACTTTTTTTTTTCCTCTTTGTGGAGACAACTGCAGTTCGCTTGCATATACCAATCAGGTAAAACATTATGAACGCTTATTCCCTTTCCATCTCTTCAAGACACCTGATTGTGACTGGCACTTATTATGCTGCCAATGAAAATGTTTTGACTGTACATCATAAAAAGAGCACCAAGATCATTTTAAGTAGGTGGTCTTGGTGAGGTTCCAAACAAACTATAGAGTGGTTCATTTATGGTAGTACTTCCCAAATGGTGAGGCGGTATGAGAAGCATGCAGACTTTATTTTTTGTCTTTATTCTTACTTAAGTTTCCAGTGAATAAGTGGCAGCACTGCTCAAACCAGTCAAGAGGCTGCTTGTTCAAGCCAGTAGAAGAAATGGGCTTCACAGACACACCAGTGTGGAGAAATAGAGAAGTTTGTGATGATGAAAAGAGCAAGAAAAACAAAATATTAGGGTCAGGCTAAGATTTTTTTTTTACATTACAAAAATAGAGTCGTAATATTAGCAGAATAAAGATGCAATATTACCAAAAGAAGCTCTAAAATTAAGAAGAGCAGTTGTTTCAATAAGAAAAAAAAATGATATAGTTATCACGATAAGACATGGCCAGCTCGGTGAGTCTGTGAGATTCTTTCTTTGAAAGAGACACAGTCGTCTGCACAGTCATTTCCGAGTCCTGTTGCTGCTATTTATCTGATGTTGAAGTATTTCATAGCTGTAAAACTGTTTGTGGACGAGGCATGACAGAAAACAATGAGAAAATAATGGAGGGCCATTGTTCTGTGGTGTGAATGTGCCCCAACAGCTACTGGATGTAAAACTTGAGCCAAACCTCTTTCTGATGAATAGTTATGGATGCAGTTTTTCATACTCTGATAATTTTGTCTTAAATAAAGCCAACAAACAAACTAATGATATGTGTTTTTGATGAGCTCAGAACACAATATCTACTTCTTTTATTTCCATTTGGCTCTGTCACCCTGGAAGCATCTGACCAATAGACATACTGAATGTTTTTATGTAGTTTATAGAGACAGGTTTTGGTTCTCTTTGAGTTTTGTGTGAAGAGAAACCAAACCACAGGAAAAAGTTGCCAGTTGATAAACTCAGCAATTGATTCTGCAGAGCTATTTGGTTCCTCCTATCAGTCTGTAGTTATTAATATCATCAAACCAAATTTCTGCCATAACTGACTAACAGCTGCTGGCCTCAGGTTTGCAACCAGCTTCTGACTGAGAAACCAGTAACCTGCTCCCAGTGTCAGAATCTCACTGAGGAAGAAACTGCATCGGGTTTTCTATCACTTTATCATTTCTGATATAACTGATGTATAGTTGTATAGAAAATGAGTCAACAGGGTTTAATTTACAATTTTTATGTGTTCGTGTCAGGAGGTAGATCTCAGCCGGCTGGTGAGAGAAAAAGTAGATCTTGGTCGCAAAGTTTGAGCCCCCCTGATTTAGACCAAATTAGACAAACTATAAGTTTGACGAAGCCCAATGCCGATGTATTAGAGGCAGAATAATAGGAAAGAATTAGAAATTGAGTAACTTTGACAATGTCTCATTTGTGTTGATGAGCTGACTCGGCGCTATATTTGAAAATAAATTAAAATGAATTGAAGCCTTATTGACTAAGTGTTCCAATTCAAAAGACAAGCTAGTGTAGCTCAAATTGCTGAAGAAATTCTTGCTGGGTGTTTAGAAATGTGTCATAACAGCCATTGGCTCACAGTTTAAGTAGGTTCACTTGCTAGGGATTGGTCAATAGGAAGAACTGCTTAAGGTACTGTAGATATATACTGTAGCACACATTCATTTTGACTTTAAATGTTTATATCTGGGTAAATACGCTAAACTAATTTACATCTTACTACAGACTCTGATGACTCTGAGTCCTTCCTTCCCACACAACTAAGCTGCTTTGGGGTTTTCTGTTCAACAGACGCTGACGCTGTCCGCTGGCGGCGTTGACTGTGAGGACGTTCATATCCTGGTACCACATTTAATCCTTGCAGAAAGGCAAGGTTAGCTGGATCCCAGCATGCTAATGATTTGTGATGTGTAAATGAGGCCATCTGAGGCAGTCACAGCATAAACAGTAAATACACAAATGACATTTTAAAAATTAGAATGTTTTTTTTTTTAACTTAATCTAGCCATTTGGCTTGATTTGTTTTAGACTTTATTAAATGTTTATATATTTCAATGGGGAACAGGGAAGAGATCTCAGGTTATCCCAGGTCGTTCCCAGAACAGCTGACAGAAATAGTGTTTCTGTCTGTGACATATATCATTTTTGATCTCCATAAAACATCAAGTTGTTTTGTAAAAATTAACAATCCAACCAGACCAGATCAGACTGGTTCCCACCAGTTCCCCAATAGGAATCTTTATTTTTTTGCATATGTTTTGTCAGGTATTTTATGGGGATTGTGTTTTTCTCTTCATCTTGACCATGTTGCTTATATTCACTGCTCTTTATGTAAAGTTACCTTGAAATTCTTTGAAGGCACCTAGGTATTTTTTTGTTTTATTTTTTATTTTTTTCCAATGAATTTAAATGTATTTACAAATCATTTGACTGAACTAATTTTTAATAAAAAATATTATTAAGGTCAATGTTCTGACAAATATTCTTACGTCCACCATATTATTTTGAGGCATACAAATTGTTGCAGCCCTTGTTCAATCTCCTAAAAATCAACAGCCTTGTCTTCCAACATATTACTTTTCACATATTTATTCCTATTAGGTTCCTTAAATAAAATCTACTGAAAATAAAATGAAAGATACAAAAGTGAAACAATTATCTTTTATATAACCTTGCATCAGAGTCATTGTTGCGGCAGAGGAGGACTTGCAAGCATGAAATAAATTCTGGTTCTGATTAAGATTCTCAGTGTAGAGTAAATCCAGACACTTCCACCCAGAAACAGAGCAGGCTCAGCACATCCTTTGGAACACTGCAAGAGGAGAACCATTCTGGCGTCGTGCAGATTATGTCCTCAAGGCGCTGACACCATATCATGGTTGCATGCAGCATGCACATTCAGCATTAGGGTGCTAAAAAGACATATGGGTCAATGCATTCAGTGCATCCAGTGTGTGAAATGACTGGGTGAGCATGACTCAACCTGGCCTTTACACAGCTTTCCGTGCCGTTTGATCTTCGTTCTGTGTTTCCTGCTGAAGGAGCTGCAGGAATCAACATCATTTATTGATGGCAGATAATATTGAGAAGCAGGTCGAGGAATCAGAGTTCTGTGATGTTACTTAGAAAAATGGATTTCTGGTGTGTGACTTGGTACACAAATGCAAGTGTGTGTGTGTGTGTGTGTGTACTTGTTTAGCTATTCTAATTAGGACCACGTCTGGCACATTCACCTACCTGCTGAAGACTGATGGTCTTCAGCAGACTTATGGGGACCAAAGTCCAGTCCTAATATGGTGGTTGTTTAAGTCTTGGCGAAGATAATGTTTGGTGAAAATGTCAGGGTTAGGCATAAATGTAGAAACTAAAATGAATGGAAGTCAATACAAAGTCGTAATATGGATAAAAATACAACCTTGTGTGCATGCGCGCGTGTGTGTATTTGCCTTTTAGATACTGGCAAAAACCGCTAAATAGGGCAACCCACATGACCCAAAAATACTCACTTCCTCTCTCCGGCTCTGTCTGTTTGCCTTCATCTATCCCTCTCTGTCTTTCTCCATCTCTAATGGGAGCATTGTATGTGGCCTATCTTCATCCCAACAATCTCCTTAGGGGCATTATGGCACACACACACACACGCACGCACACATAAAACACACACATGCCACTCAACGCTCCAGGCATGCAGCAGACTGGCACCAACTTTCAAACTGGCTTACCAGGGCTTACTACAGCTTAGAAAGGCAGATTGGTTACAGAGAGCGTCCCCGGACCGCAGTGCCACTCATCCGGTCCCCGAAGTGCCCAACATTCCCATCAACAGCTGATAAGCCAAGCAATACAGATGACACTGAAAACAGAAGCACATACCATCCACATGGGTTAGAGCCCATGACGGAGATTTTCAGCAACACAATCGGGGTAAATCTAGGTAGTCCCCTCGTGGGACCTAGACTCATTAAAATGCCGCCCAGCCCGTTCCTCTTGGGAAAGCCACCAGTGCGAGGCCGGTGACCCATTTAGCCGTGCCTCATTGTGTCCTGGCTGGTTTATAGCCACTATCTCCATGGCTTATCCCAGGCTGGCAGAGCTGATGACGGTCCTGCCACGTTGGAGCCAGATTTGGATAAAGCTATTAGAGGACTTCCATATGAGATGGTAGCCAATCAAAATCAACCATACTGGATGATGTGTAAGTAAAGGAACCAATATTCATATGTGTGGGAAGCAAAATGCGGTTTAAGTTGTAATGCTCAGAGCTTAAACAACAAAAACAATGAATAGATTAGGACTTCAGAAAAAATATCACTTTGTGATTATTTGCCCTAAATCTCCATGTTTACTGCTGGAAACCACTGCCTGTTGGCTTTAGAGAGTGAAGCAATTTTCATGTGGCTCGTTCCTAACAGTAGGTGTAGCTTACAGCCAACAGTGAAAGAGGTCAGAGCTGTGAAAACTCAATGGAACAGACCTCCTGCTAAGAAATATTCAGCATGCCGGTCTCAGTTTTTGTCACATCTGCCTGATCTCGTGCTCTTCCAAAAGCATACTGAGACTTTCCAGATGGGAGTCGGATCTGCTCGGGGGCGGAGGTTGGTTTGGTTCAGACAGCTGATGGAGATGAGTGACAGACGGTGCTGACCAGCTGAGTCCCAACAACCACGGCAATAAGGAACAATGAAGAGAGGATCTATTTATTGCCCTATGATAAAGCCTCATTCAATCAGTGTTTTATCAGTACTACTGTATGCCATAAGAAAGGCATCTGTATCCAGACACAATAATGTTTGTACTACTCCATTCAGTTCTTTATACCTGCTTTAAATGATGTCTTACACTCGTGAAAACATGGAAATCTATTAATTTTCTACACTCAGACTAACTTTGTAAGATAGTTGAGGGAGAGGGAAAGTCTGTAGTTGCAACGTGACAAAATCTTCAGTTTTTGCAAGCCACCATATGTCTAAGTTGCCCTCATCTTACCCCACACTGCTTTGTATCAATTTTAGCTGCTCAGGATCCCTGTCAGCAAGACATCTATGAAACTTTCTCACTAATTCTCAAAACATGTACTTTGGCTTTATGTTTGAGCTTGTGGGACATCTCTAATTAAGAAAGGGACTGACAAGCAGACAGAGTCCTGGTCTTGGGTTAACTCATCCTCTTTATCTACCAATCAAGGGCTGCCTTGTTCTTATCTCAGCGCCGTGATTGGTTGGAGGACCTGTCTAACAGACAGTCTTCAACTCTGGATGATTGTGTGTGTAGATGAATGATCATGAAACGCTCTCTACATCTCAATTACGATAGGCTAAGCAAGTGCACGCTCACACACACACACACCCACACACGCACGCACACACACACGCACACTTGCTTGGATCGCTAACAGTTTCTGTTTCTGACTGAAAGGGACTAGGGAAGCCAACAAGCATGTGACATTGAGAGGGGTGACCAATGCATATACACACATACACACACTCCATCTGTATGCATAAATCAATAGGTGTTCTATGGCTGCATTTAGTGAGGTCAAGCTGACTGGAAGTACGAGGACACAGCTCGTACGTGCGCGTCTCTCTATGGATGGAGTAACAGGCGGACTGAGGGGGAATGTTGAAAGCTTCACTTAGAGAAAAGGAAAAGGTTAGAAGGGCAAGGAAGGAGTGGCTTTGAAACAAGGAAAGATGAGACATATGAGGAGAAATAAAGGGACGAAGGAGAGAAAAGACATCCATGATGATGACAGCAGAAGGCGGTGAAGAAGAATCAGGCGTGAGAGACGAAGGTTAAACTGAGACGTCAGCAAGCAGAGGTCAACCAGGGAGATGATGGCGAGACAAGTCCAAGAAGGACAAGGGGAGGGGTGAGTCGGGTCATGAACCCATCTCCTGAGCTCAGGTGTTTAGGTGACACTGCTACGTCTCTAAAACAACAGGCTGTTTGATTTGTCAACAGCCTTGAGAGGCTGATGTGGGTCAGAGAGTGCGGGGGTTGGCCGAGATTTTTTCACCCAGGTTGGTTGTCACTGAGGGGAGAGGAAACGATGTGACACTGGGGTCACGCTGCGGGAAGACTGGTTTCACTAAGGTAATGTTCACAGTTTTAAACTAATGCTATTAAATTTACTTATAGTCTTTACTCGAGTCTCATCATCTAACATTGTGACTTTCCAGTCTTCGCCTCTGCCTGGAAAAAGACTTTTCACTTCCACTCAGAAATGTTCTATTAAATTTGATTCAGAACTTTTCTAACTCATTCCTAAAACTTTCATTTCTGTTGACGATTTTCTGTTACTTTGGGGCCAAACATCTACAGGCATGAACAGATCCCTCAATGAGGATTTAGGAAGATATATATATATATATATATATATATATATATATATATATATATATATATATATATATATTTTTTTTTTTTTTTTTTAAGGCCTTAAGGTTTTTTATTGGCAGAGAAGGTTTCTGCCTCACAACCCTTCAAATCAGCCTGGAGATACGGAAAATAAAAAAAGACGTGGTCAGTCCTTGAGCGCTGCTGGGAACCTTCAATACCAGTTTCTCTCTTTTCATTTGAGACATGAATGTTGTTTGACTGTAGGAGAAAACCAGAGTACCAAATTGAAATTTCAAAATAAAAACATGAAGACTGATGAGGTCTGAACCAAATCTGCTGCTATGAGGCAGCAGTGCTAACCACATAGCTGGCCAGTAACATCCACTCCCAAATCTCCACAGTCCTTTTCCACACAGTATGAATGTTTGCCATAAACAGAACAACAAATTCTCTGCCAAAACTAAGCTGCCAGTGTCAATATTTTTCCACTGAGTTTCTTTTTACCCCTGAATATTCTTTCTTGGACAAACACAACTGAGACAGAGCTTCAGAAAGACAGCTTGTCGTGTTAGACGGTGCGTGTCTGGGCAGACGACTTTCAAAAGCAAATGAAAAGCAGGTCAAAAGTCTATGATCATTTTATTTTTGTGGAGAAATTTCTGGTACTTTATAAATACTGAGTCTTGCAATATATACTCTCTTCAAAAGTAAAGGTCAGTCAAATCAGTAGGAGTTCATCAGATTCGGTCTCTGTGACTGGATTTTATTTGCCCAAAAGACATAAGAGTCGTCATAAAAGGTGATATTAGTAATTAGGACTTCTAGATCGCGTTCTTATTCAGCTTCCTTCTAGGAACATGTTGAAATGAAAAGGTAAATAGGCAGATCCATGTAAGGAGATAAATGCATTATGTTCTCCTCAGTGTATTTAGTTTGTAATGTGAGCTTCAAGGTTGTTAGATGTTCTTGGGCTGAAAACTAAAAGCAGAAAGCAGAAAGCAGAATTAAAAACCCATTGAATTTAACTGCTTATGTCTGTGACAGGAATGAACAATTTGTTGACTACAGAATCATAACCCACAGCCAGACTGGAAGCAAAAAGAGAATACATAAAACATTCGAACCAGTTTAATTTGATTATTTCAGGTTCAAACATCCAGTCTTAACTAGATTCCTGTGTATTGAACAGGTTGTCCTTAAAATACAGCTTGAGATTGATGATTTTCATTTCATAAAAGACTCAGAAGGACCAGTCAGAGAATGTGGTTTATTAAAAAGCATGTAGAGGTGGGACTTGTGGAAGACTGGAGAGCTCAGTGTTGAACTTCCAGATGAAATATCATCTGAAATATCATTTCGAGTTGATATTTCTGTTTTAACAACTGATTATTTGAGCTACGTCTTAATGGTTTCTAAAACCTTTCTGTCCACACAACTATTTCTCGCTGAATATTTTCTTTTCTTCCACACAGTAAGGCGTGTAGATAAACACTCGGACCAGCAGCTACAGTCAACCGTGTTTCCTTTCCCGCTAACACGCTCGCGTTGGACTTCGGTAAAGTCTTCAACTCGTCTGCTTGACTAAATTCAGCATGTTGAGTTGTGTCTGTGAACGACAGTCGCATTCGTATTTTTTGTTAAGAATTTGATCTCTTAACAAAAGGAAACATGAACTGTGTTGCTGAAGAAGAGAAAACTCCCATCAGCACTTTTTAACCCCATTCTTACAAAGCAGAAAGCCGATTTGTACAGGGAGCAATCCAGGATCCTCGCAACACCACAGAGACTGTGAAAACAGTCATGAAGTCGTTTATGAGGCTCTAAAAGAGCTTTGTCAGGTTGGTGGGAAAATAACCCAGGAGATGGAAATTGCTCTATTTTGGACACAGAATTGGAAAGCCTTTATTACCAATTCAGGAGTTTGGAAGCTGTAGAAATCCACCAGGCAGCAGGGGATCCAATAAGAGATACTGTCAGGTTGATTCAGAGTAAAGTGTGGGATCATTTCATTTGGAGCTTCTTCCACAGTGGGGAATAAAAAAATAAAAAAAATCAGGATTTTTCTGCCTGAGTTCCAGCAATTTGAGCAATTATTTTCAAAATGTGTTCCTTCCAACTATCTCTGCTTTACTGGGGAAAAATCCTTGGCAGATTGTTATAAAAAAAAACATTTGGACAATGAGCAACGATTTCTCTGAAAGCTCCAACATGATTAGTTATCTTGGTCAAATAGCTTCCTGAGAAAGAAACATTTGTTTCCTTTGAGTCCTTCTGCAGCGGGTATTTTTGGACCAGTGTGGCGTTTTAGGCTGCCTTTAAATTGCTTCTTCTTTCCATTGCTGACTTTTAAAGTGCATTTGTTTTCAGATGCAGCCTTGAAAGTCAAGTTTCTAAGGCAACGAGATTTCTATTCCATCTATTTGGGGCTGGGTGATGAACAGACAGCAGAATTGGAAACGAATGTGAAATTCCTTAAAAAATAAAAAAAACAAGCTCAACTCTGACACAAATGGACAAAAATAATCTGTTCTGCAGCAATCAGCAGTCAGACTGAAGTCAGTAGCTGAATAGCAACACAGCAACGTGTTACATACAGTTGGAGTCGTAGTTTTCTTTATGCCTAAAGTCATGTAGAAGTCATTTTGGTCATTTTAAATAACCCTAAAACAAGACATGTTTGGTCTCATTTAACTTCAGAAAGTGAGGGGAACACTAGGCGTATGTGAACTCGTGGCTGTACATACCTCGGTTCAATCTGCCTCCAGACTCCAGCAGAGTTTTTATTTTTATTAGGGATTGTCCAGCAGCGCGCCGGGGGAACCGTCACGTCAGGCCGGTGAGTAGAAATCTTTTTGGCCCACTTTGAAAGTTATAATTTTAGACGCAGCGCTGCAGCGGGATGTGGAAGCCAGAGGCTTGGAGTGGCTGTGAGAGGGAGCTGAAAGCTGAGACCAGTGAAAACAACACAGATCGGAACAGAAGCTGCATTATGTCAGATCAGCTCTTTCCGAAAACATGACTTCATTTGAAGCTACTACGGGGTGAATTTCTCATTTCATCATAATGAACCTTTTTGTTTGTCTTTCAGCTCTATGTAGAATTGGTTTCTGACTCAGGGAGACGTGGGCAGCGGCCCAGGGCGGCTTCCTATCTTGGGAGGTATGAGCTCTGTTTCCATTTAGCTGTTTAGGTTATTGTTGGTTTTAAGCACAAAATTTTACAGTTTTCAAAAATTTTAATTCTTATAAAATACAGAAAAGTAAAATTATAATTGCTAATGGGAATAATGTTTTAATGTAATATGGACCGTGAATAGCCATCAACTGGAAGAGCTGTTGATTGATCCAATCTGAATATTTAACAAATTGGAAATACATGTACAATTGTTTATTGTCTTGGTGTTTAGCAGTTTTCTGTGTCAGTAAAACAGTATCTTAATCACTTCATACTATTTTATTTTAAGCTAGCACATAGAATTGCTTAAACCAAACTTAAAAACAAAACACATTTAAGTTTATGGCTGAAACAGGACAAAATGTGCAGGATGTGATGTCCTCTGCAAACATCATTGGAACATTTTCAATGATTTTACACTGAGTGAAAACATCCTAAAGTCTTGCTCTTTATTAGACGTTAAGGTTCTGTTATTTCCTTAAAAGAAACATTTTTTTCTTCTCGTAAGTTAGAAACAAGATGAGTACCAATACATGAACTTAGCTTGGTTGATTTTATAGTTCAGCTCGATTCTTCTGTTCTTCCTGGAAAAACTTGCATGTAAAGGAACTCAGGTTGAAGGGTTTTCTGGTTGGGCCTCACAGGTTTTCAATGTTCTCTGCTTTTCTGACTGAATGACAGGTGAAGGTTGATGTCTAGTGTCAGATGTAACAGCAGCTGTGTGCATTGTGTGTGTGTGTGGGTGTGTGTGTGTGTGTGTGTGTGGTGTGTGTGTGTGTGTGTGTGTGTGTGTGTGTGTGGGTGTGTGTGCGTGTGTGTGTGTGTGTGTGTGTGTGTGAGTAGGAGGCAGTGAGATGTGGAACTCTAGTTTTAACAGTAGGATGAAACTAAGCTGATACCAAAACTCTATTTGCTAAACTTCCTTCCTCTTGCCTGTCTGTCCAAGAGAAGGACTCATTGAGACTCTCTATCTTTCGTTCACAATACTGCTAACATGAAATTGTTACATTACATTCAAGCTGCACTTCTTTTAAAATTCTTGCAATAAATCAAATTTAAGAAAGAGTGTTTACTTCTTGATACACTGAATTCAGAAAAAATAAAAGATCATTTTTAAAGAAAAGTGAAACAGATTTTATTGTCTAATTTTGTTGTTTTGTTGATCCCATTGATGAATATTTTTCGTCATTAAGGAGTTCACCGACTTTTAAGATCAACTACAACTGAAATGAATAACCAGCTGCACACAAACACCAGCACAGTGCAGAGAGAAATTAGTCATTGAGTGGGGAGCGTTTACAGAGGAACGCACATCACAGTGAATCACTACAGATTCACTACAGACATTTAATTATCAGGGAACTTGCCATTTAGATTGCTGTGTTTACCGTATCGGCGCCTGATGTTCTCATCTTGCCTTTAAACTCTCAGTCATATGTTTCCCTCACCGATGCGGTTTGTGTTTATCTGCCTGTAAAGCCTGTAAAACGTTCATTTTGATCATGACCTTTGATGACGTAGGTGGCTGAGGTTTTCAATGGGGCCTGCTGTGGATCCGCGCTTCTTTGTGTTTCCATACTGGATGGACTCGGTTAAAAAAACACAAACAGAAACACTTTAATAAAATTAAATCAACAGGAACATTTCAAGACATTTAGGTTGTTCTCTGTTTGCCAGTCAGTCTTAAATATAAGTATTTTTTTCCAGTCTGTCTTTCATGTCTCAGTTAAACCTTATGACAAGGGCATCTTAATTTGCTCTGACATCCAAACCAGTTGAGTTTGCCCCTTGGTCCCCGCTTGTTGTGGGGCTGCTGCCGACTGAATTTGAGAAAGCTTTCCCAGCGGAGATTGGCCTGAGGCTTAAAGGATTAAACTACGTTAATGACATGTCCAACACTGACAGATTTTTTTTTCTCCACACACTGAACAGACATAGGAAAATGGTGTTTTAACTGCAACCATGTTTGTATTCATTTACAATCAAAATCAACTGTGGTCTTTGTGATTTATGTTGTTCTCGGAACAAAATAGAGATCAGGAGAGCTTAATTTTTTTTTACAGAGACGTCATAATCCATTTTACTTATGGTTTCGATTGTAAATGGAGGTTCTTCCCGTTTTATCTGCCGTGTTTTATATTGGATGCCGTGTTTTAAGTGGCCGATATGAACTGAATGTTTTTGTTCATTTCCTCCACTGCTATTACCAAACTACAACCTTAGATAGACAGACTATGATTGTAACGCAGTGCAGAAAAGATGCTTTCATCGGTGTACAGTCTTTCACTCTGAGGCCGGAGTATTGAGCTTAAAGTACAGTGTTAACGTTTCCAGCTCACAAAATGCTCAGCATTTACCTCACTTTTGATCGCATGTGACTAAATCATCTTTCATCCACATGTTTGATATACTTTCTATAATGCAAACTTCAAAACTTGCTCTTTATAGTCCTATTTAACAGTCTGTCTTCTTTCTGTTTTCCAACACGAGTTGATATTCTGTCCTTTTGAGAATTTAACTTGGGGAAATAAAAATGATGATTAAAACAAAATTTCATCCACTTTACAATTATGAAGTACACTGCCATTGATCATCACATCAAATCTCAATAAGTCAGGTAGATCAGTTCTACCTTTGTCTTTTCTGTCTCCTTGGCAACTGATGTATGGACTGGTTTTAATTACATCACTGCTGCATATTTCTTCAGATCACTGTCTCTGCTTTTCTCTCAAAGAGTTCACAACATTTCTACATCAGAAACTCCAATGGCATCTCTCCAAGTACATGGAGTTTTGACACAGTTTCAGACCAGTGCAGACGCGACAGTGGACAGACGCTTTGTTGCTTTATTATGCAGTCTGTCGCCATGGAAATTAGCTTTGCTGAATGTGTCATGTAGACACAACTCCATGCTGCAACTTAACAAAGCTAAAGGTTTTTTTATGCTTTTTTTTTCCTTAAACACAAAAATAATTAAATAGAAATGTGCTGTAAGTTTGTTGGTGGCTATGAGAAGTGTTTATTAAATTTGATGCCAATTAGTCCTTTTCTGTTGATTATTGACGGGATAAATTATAATTATTCTATTGATTTCACTTTAAAAGAAATAGAGATTCCAAAGACTTCTCCCTGGCATTGTTTCATTATACTCTCAAATACATTTCACGAGTCAGTTGAATGAAAATATTCTGTCCTGGGTTACGAATAATTTCAGACTTACTGTACATTAGACTTAAAGCTTCGACAAGCTGTGTGGAGATCCTGGTACAGACCCAGAGCTACCTGGTCTGTGTATCTCCACTGGCCTGTGAACACTTCAAACCTTTTCACTGCTCAATTAGTTGACTGAACTAAGGTGTTTGTCTTTGAGCGATTTATGGATCCATCTTTTAAGACCCAGCCCAATGCAACTTGGCCTATCTGTAAAGACACTGCAGCAGGCAGCATTAGAGTATTCTGCAAAACATGGGAGCATATGGACACTATATTAGAGAAAACAAGCCAACTGTGCAATAAATGATTAAACCTGAGGGTTGCAGCTACATTCAGAAAAAGGTAAAATGTCTCTTTGTAATCAGTAGCATGTTTGGCCTTGTCGTTCCACAGTTGGATGAAAGATGCAGTCAAAGGGCAGGTAACACTAAATTATAATGACGGAAACAGGCAAAAAAAAAAAAAAAAAAAAAAAAAACAGACGTTTGAAGGTTTGAAGAACAGCAGCAAGGAGAAGAAAAGATAATATGATATATGCCTGTAAACTACACAAAAAACACTGCAAAAAACCTGTTCACACAAGCACTGCTTTGATGTGTGGGCAAAGACTCACTCATGCACACACACGAACATACCAAAAAATACTTGACACAGAGAAGGAGAGAGAGAGCATTTGGAAGCTTGTGTAATTCTCTCTGTGGGTGTCAATTAAATATCTCAGCTCTGTCAACAGAACAGCATTCACACACACACGGACACACACACACTAAGCAGCTCGTGCTTCGTCAACACCGGCTGGCTTGGCAAACAGGAGAGAGCAAGAGAGCAAAGAGCTGATGGAGAGAGGGAACGAGTGATAAGAGATGGAGAACATGAGAGCATGAAAGCACTGCAGGTAAGGAAGCTCTGCGAGCGCGCACACACACACACACCTCCCCCCACCCCCACCCCACACACACACACACAGAGCAAAGAGAGAGAGAGAAATTCTGTTTTTTTAGGTTGGAATCATCCTGAGATGTAGATGCTAACTGCAAAAATACTTTCACAACTAACAGCATCCCATCGCACATGCAAACCAGCAACCTCTAAACTGCGTGGAATAAAGCAAACCAATTATGTCATTTTGTCCCAGTTCAATTAAATCAAACAACATGACACGATGTAGACACAAAGTTGGATGAATTCAAACTGTCACACTCAGGAAAAACATCACCTGGTCTATTCTCCGAGTTCAACTAAACTGAATGTGTGCGGTAGCTGGATGATCCAGCGAAGGTTTCAGGCGTCTGAGGGATTGACTGCAGAATGCTGGCAGGTGTCCTCATAAAGACTCTACCCTCGGCCAGGTGTCGCTCTGAACCAAAGGAACAAAATGGCTCCCTACAGGATGCTAATATTAGAAATCGGTGAAATCAAACAGTGTTTGGTTGAACTGAATGTGCCACCACATTTAGTCTTGAAAGTCCTAAAACTGTCAATGAAGCCATTGATTCCATGCCTTCGCAGCATAAATAAAGTTTTGGAAAAAAAAAAAACAAAAACAAAAAAACACCAGCTTCTGTTGGCTGTTCCTAGTCAGAGTCCATTGAAAATGGTAGAAGGAAGACACAGTGTTTGTTGATTTACATGTGATTTGATCCAACATTTAAGCTACTATGGATCGTTGAAGTAAATGGGTCATCCCAGTCTGTTTAGTGTGGCGTTTCACTGAGGTAGACTTGTCTGGGTGCCAATGCTTGTTCAGAAACAGTTTGAAGAACAAGTGTGAGGTGTTGTCTAGGCCTCCAAATTTTCCGAATCTCAATCCAGCTCAGCAAATACAACCGATGGAGGCCCAAATTCACAACATACAAAACTCAATAAATTTGAGTTTTCGAACATGTGGACTTTTGGGGGAGCTAGCAAAGTCCATGTATGAGGTCATGCTTGTTTTGGCAGCAAAACACGTGGTGTAAATCAAGATCAGTGGTCCACACTCATCTTGAGCTTGGTGTAAATCAGATGATGGACAATGGACAGCTTAGACTTATTTGCTCTGAACTCATGGGTTCGATTCTGATTCTTACTGATATCCAAACATGAGTAGGGAGGAACTTTCTCTTTCTTCAGAGTCTTTCTCATTCCTTTAGGTAGAATTAACTGGTAATAGCTTTACCAGACTACTGAACTGGAGCACCAGGGTTAAATGAAGTGGATGGACAACGATTCACTGACTAAAATCAGTTCCTGCCAACATGATCTTACCCAGAGGACTTCATCACCACCAAGAGTTGTGGATTAGGTGTTATTTTCTAAAAAACCCATGAAAACCTCAGCCTGGGAATATTCAATAAGTGGAGATGACATCACATGGCTCTTTTTTCCATTTGTATCTCCAATATTTACTCCATCAATTGCTCAACAATTAATTAAAAACTCTGATTGAACCGAGATAGTTAAATTGGACTTCCTGCTCATTTTCTGCTTTGGAAATTTGAGATCCAATATGTTTTTACGTGTCATTTATAAAAACTCAATTAGCATGATGGCAGTGCATCTGGTCTTGACTATTCTTTGTCCCACACACTTGGTTGAGCATGACGGGCCTTCGCAGCCGGTGCTGACTCAGCTTTCATTCAGCGACGGGGATTAACGCGTAGAACAAGCCGACGTGGCCCGGCTTAACGAGAAACAACTGGCTGTCAACCGAGGCAACATTTAATACTGGGATTGTATTAAGCGTGTCGCTTTAAATTAACGGTTCATCAACGTTTTATTTTTCTTAACACAAACTCAGAAGTGAAAAGAACAGCTGACAGATGTCTTTTAGATTGTAAAGAAGCAATTTAAACAATGTTATGGTAAGATGGTGCTATTGATGGTTGTGGGAATTCTGCTGCCACTACACACGGAACAATGAATGCAAACAGAACTGCATGTATTTGTAGATGTGTCTTTTTATGCTGTAAATAGTTTTGCTGCAGAAACAGCTGATGAGAAAGAAGAAACTCTGCTCCTCCTCAACGTCTCCTAAATTACTCAGAGCTGATCAAAAATAAATCTGACAAGAAAATGATTCAGAATTTTGCCAATCAAAATATTTTCAGTGACAGCCAATCATTTGGATTACACTGATTAATACTGGACAAATTAACTCTGAGACTAAAACCAAAAATACAAGTAGTGACAAATTAATAAAGTAAAGCAGTCATTATTTTCATTTTTCATTTTTTACCACATAGTTTTATTGATTAGTGGCTCGCTGCAGTAATATGTTGTTGACTAACCATGATGGTTGGATTTTAAACGGTTTAAATAGGCCTCCAGTCACGCCTACTTTAACATATTGACTCACTTCAACTTGGTCAGCATTTAAAGGAGCCTGGTTTCCTGTTCAGGAGCTACTAGACTGCGGGCTAGCCACTGCTAGCTTTAGCTACAGGAACCTTGAGAATAATGAAGAATTAAATACATTCTACCAGCAAAGTTATTATTCTTAATATCTTAAAAGGTCAGTATTTTCCTAAATCAGATTTTCTTGAGCATCATGTTTTAATGCTATTCTCCCATTGATTCTTTCATGCATGTTTGAGAAATTCATTCTCCATTCAACTCTGCAAAATACTTGGTGAGGCCTGGCCCTGTCTTCGAGACGCCCTCTCTCAGCTCCTTCAGACTAGCTAGCAGCAATTAGCAAACACTGTGTGGAAGTGGACATCTGCTCAGCTCATCATGTGAGCGATTTCCCAGTGCTGTTGTTAAAGGGTTAATACAGTAGTCATGTTGTGATGACTTCCTGAAGGTGGAGTTTCAAAAGGAGCAGGAGACAGAGGCCCAATATAAACTCAAATTTCTTTTAAGTCCTATTGATATACAATATGCATGGTATTTTTATAACAACTTGTGCTACAAAAATACATAATAAACAGAATACTGCCCTTTAAATGATAAAATACTGCCCATTTTTTTTTGTTCTTTGCTCACAAAAAGTGTTTCTGAATTGATTTATTTTAAGTGTGAAATACGACACAACTTTGCCAACCTTCGAGAATTGTGACGCACGTAGTCCCTTTGGAAGAAATTAAAATGAAGGAAACTTTTTATTTTGAGATGTTTTGCTAGTGTTAAGAGTAGTTAAACTTACATCTGGCTAAAATGAAAGATTTAAAAGCAATGACTTGTTTTTTCAACTGGAGCAATGTTAAATCCCAACAGAAAACCGCTGCAACGCCTAAACTGCTCAAATTGGTTTTAAGTGGTTTTCAGATTCCCGACGCGTCTCGATGCGAATAACCTAATTTGCAGTATCTTCATAAAAAATACAACATATCGCTGAAATGTGCTCAGAAAAATGAGACAATATCTAAAAAGCAATTAGGATTGCAAATGGAGGCTATTTAAAAATGACACCCCCAGAGCTTCCCCCTCCCCCAACAAGCTCACTGCTAAGGCCAAATCCAAATAAACAGTGTAAGCGCTAAATCTGTGGTGTCAGGAGTCTTTAAGCTGCCTTCAGCAGAGTCCACATTATTACCAAAGCTGGCCTGCTACACGTCCTTGAGGGGCCAATTCATTAGTTAGCTGAAAAGCCCAATCAATCACAATGTATCTGCTAAGACTATGGATCATAATTCAGCTCAGGTACAGCAAAGAGGCAGCAAGAGAGAGAGAGAGGACAGCAAAATGAGACGATGGATGGACAGAGAGAGACGGACAAAACAGAAAGAGAGAGAGAGAGGAAGAAGGATGAATGCAGCTATAACTGGAGGCAGCTCAGGGCGGTTTCCAAGGAGATTCTTGGTGTTGCGGTAATTAAAGATCACCTGTCAAAGAGTCTTTGCGGATCTCCGGACATCTTGCCTAAAAACAGCAGGACAACGCCACGCCGGAATATGTAAGAACAAACAAAAACATGTCCCCAGACTTCTCTTGAGGTCACTCAAATTGCTCGTGTGAGTAAATATTAACGAGCGCCACACATTACGTGGTGACCATCTTTATTATTATTTTTCCATTGTTGTTGTTTTAACCATCACTTTGGGAATGTTCTTGAGGGATTGGGTTCCATTATGTGATATAAGTTATTGATTAGGGACAGCAAAAGCAAAAAAGAAAAGCCTCTGGGAAACACACACACACACACACACACACACACACACACACACACACACACACACACACACACACACACACACACACACACACACACACACACACACACACAAGAAGCAGGGGTAGTTTCTAAGGCAGGGGTGTCAAACTCCAGTCCTCGAGGGTCAGTGTCCTGCAGTTTTTTGATGTGCCACATGTACAAAACGCAGGAATGAAATGGCTGAATTACCTCCTCCTTGTGTAGATCAGTTCCCCAGAGCCTTAATGACGTAATTATTCTATTTAGGTGTTGTGCAGCAGAAGCTCATCTAAAAGTTGCAGGACAGTGTCCCTGCAGTACTGGATGTTGACACCCCTGCTCTAAGGTCTCCTCCACTTGTCTGCGATTGTTCCCTCGTCTCCATCGATCCTTTGCCGATCAATGCAGTGAAACGGGAACAGGTGTACGTTTGCAAGCAAGTAAACATGAGCAGATTAATCACAACCCTTTGCCCTTATACACAAATGGTTGCCCTACACCTCACACAAATTGGTTTATCAATGATTTTTCAAGGTCTATCTCCCAAATAATAGGGAGTTTAATGATCTCTTAAAGCATATCCATGACTCTGCGATACAGTTTGGATGTTTTATTATGTCCCACTTTTGCTCTTTGCTCTGCTTAGCCAAGCCAAATCCAGAAGGTAATGAAGTGGCGACACGAATCAGATAATGTTTAGAGAGAAAAATGAACTAAAGACCTAATATTTCTTAACATTGCTGGTAAATTTTTAGCTGAACAGTCCATAAAGTAGAAGAGGAAATTATATTAATTTTGAAGTGTCACAGATAAAGTTCTGATGTGACGGGACGGAAAGATTAGGCTGTTTGCAAAAAACCTTTTAGTCTCAAACATCACAGAATGAAAAATGCTAAAAACTCTTCAGCAAATATAAACGATTGGTTTGGTTGTTAAAAGCCAACTTTTCAACTTCTTAAAGGAGCAGTATTATGTATTTTCCAGATACATAGTCCTACTTTACAGCACAATCAAGTATTTATGCTGAATTTCAGTTGTGAAAAATGCTTTGAGTATCAAGAGGAACTTGACTTTTTTAATTTAGCACTTTGAAATTGGGCCTCCGTCTCTTTAAAAACTCCTGCTCTTTCTGAAGCTCCGCCTTCAGAAAGTCATCACAGCGCGGCTCCTATATTAACATTTTCACCAGCTGAAAAGTGGCTCACTTCTTAGCAGTTTCACCAGGTATTTACTAATTGCTGCTGGCTAGTCTGAAGGAGCTGAGTGGGGGAGTGATCAGGGATGGCAGCAGCTCGGACTCTTGAAAACAGCACAACTTTATGGCTAATTGAAATGCAGCTAGAGAAAGACACAGGGACAGTGTTTTCCACAAATTTGTGTCTAGGATGTGTGGGGTCTGCAGAGATGCCATCTTCTCTTTTCCTGACCTCAGATCTGTATAAGTTCAGGATGGAGGGAAGATGAGCCCCGGTGATTAGCTACAACAAATAGTATCTGTCTAATTAGCTTGTTAGCCTACACGAAGAATGCAAGGTACCATTTCCAGCTAGCTCACTGTGATATAACACCATTTTAAAAGCGTCAAGCTCACTATTAGCAATAAAACATCACAGAACCTTTAAAGCATCCAAACTAACTCTCAAAGAAACTATGACCACCAAGACCAATGACAGATTGACTTCAACCCTCCCAGCTAACTCAGGCTGGTTACTTTCTATGTTCAGATAACAAATAGACACATTTTAACCATCATAAAGGGGCCAAATTTTATCCATCAGTGTTGCTTCAAGGTAGCTAAACTAGCAGTTCATGTGTTCTTTGGAAGCAGCTGAACATAAAGCACAGCCCATCAGATCCAGTTCTTTTTATCTGGTCTGATTCAGGCAGCTCATCGCAGAGCTCCGGAAACAAAAAGACTAGCTTTAAAAAGCCCAGAGACAGAGCTGCTTCGAAAACATAAAGCGGAAGATACGTTGCACATTCGTGCAAATTCGATGTAATGAAATGAATCATTACAGCCCCAGATTACACATTTAGTATCTTTAGATTTTCTTTTCCCCCTGAAATGTTAATGTTTCAATTGGGGGGTAAAAAAAATAGTAGGATCTGGTGACTGAATGGAATTATGTCCACTAAAGAAATGTCGGCTTCACTCAATTATTTGGCCATAGAAGGTGTCACTTCTTAAGCAGGTGAATATCTCCCCTTTGGTCACAATCTCATTGTCCTTTACAGACCTCCAAGTATAAAAGAGAAAAAAGAGTAGGGGTTGGGGGAGAATCTCATTTACAGGGCAGAGCTAGAATGAAAAATTAAATTAAATTAATAGCGTCGACTTGGAGCAAAAAGAGGCCCTGGAGGAGCGATGTGAACGCTCTCTCTTCCGCTGTGCTGCGGCGCTCAATTAAAAGGCAGGACAGGAAGAAGGAAATGGAAGACTTTTAAAATGTGTCACATTGCTGATGCTCTGCAGAAGCAGTTTAAAACTTTATTTATTTTTTTAACCATGTTGCTTGAGTTAGACAAAGAAGACATAAACCAGAATCTACATTTCAATGGCGTCTTCTAAAGCCCAAAGCTGCTTATAATAATTGGACTTGGCGACAGGAACTCAAAACAGGTCCTGTTTGTCCAGCAACAAAAACCGTTTGTTTCTGTCGCTGCTGGTACTGTGGCATAGAAATGGCGGTCACTCCTCAAGATGCCAGAGGAAATCAAATTAAATTACAAAAGAAAATTGTAACAATCAGCAACACAAAGTGACTTGGACAAGTAACTTTAATCTGATTACTGGATTTGAAATAGTAATAGCGTTAGTTACTGAGAAAAGTGGTGCGCGCAATGTCAGTAAAGTGCTACTGACGTCACTGTTCATCAGTTGGGAGAAACGGTCGTCTGTTTTTTTAAGTAACTCACAATCCTGTTAAAATAAGTTATTTAAATTTCCTTTAGAATACTAACTCTCTATAACCAACCAAGTAAAACAGGTTGCTTTCATGCACCTTGATCTCTTTTTTTTTTTTTTTTTTTTTTACATTTTGTCACATTACAATCACAAATTACACAAAACAAACAACAAAGGAATTTAAAAAATCTAATTTGTTGCAAAGTCCAGCATATTTTAAAGTGGATGAAATCAATAGACTGGGAACAAATAATAATCTAATCAAGTGCAACCATTCCTACAATGGAATAGTTCAGTTAACACATGTGTTATTGTTGGTCTATTTAAAGTCCAGACCAAAATCCTATTGAGAATTTGACGTAAGACTTGAAATGTATGTTTACAGACTCATCTGGATGAGGTTGAGTGATTTTGAAGAGGCAAAGCAGGCGACACAAAATGCTAAACTTTCTTTGTCTTCAGGTTCAAACATCTTTTGTTGCTTTTCTTTCACATAAAACATTAAAAACTATGAATTATTTGCTTTCCAGTTCACAAATATGCAACACCTCTTGTTCAGCTGCGAGGTTAAATCCCATTCAAATAAACTGTAATATTAAAACCAAACAAATATGATTACTCTAGTGGTTACTCTATAGTTTTAGGGATTTCCCTAATCTTTTTACTATTTCATTTTAATGACATATTGGCTTTATTTTTACACAAATAAAACCATTTTGCAGGTCATTAGACACATTGAGGGTGATTTCCTCAATAAACAGGAAGAAGAAAACAACAGCAGATTGAGTTATTAAAAAATATTCAGAAGAATAAAGCATTGAAACTTTAGGACAGATGTAAAAATAAAATTTATAGGACAGAGATAAAAAAAAATATCTAAAATAATTTAAAAAAAGAAAAGCTCAATCACTTACACCAGATAAATGAACAGAAATTTATACAAATGTCCAGTTGGTACCAGCTTCATGGACATAATTTAAATAGTAACATTTGGTATTTCAGGAGACCAGAATCATAAAAATATTCTCAAATTATTCAAATATTTGTTAGGAAACTGTATTTTCAAACTGGGTCCATATATGCACATATATGACTACTCATGCCTAAAACATCTGGCATTTACAGTTGTTGATGGTACATATAGGATCTTTCACCAGCATGTCGCCATGGAGACAGAGGTGGGCTTGGGTTAGAGCACAGCAGGAGTTCAAAGGTCGGGGTTATTAATGTCAAGAGCAGCACAAAGAGTCTCAATGTAGAAATTAAAACCAGGAATGTGCATCTTGAACACAAAAATTCATTCCTCAGACTTTAGACAGATTCCTTTATCCAGCGATAGCAGCCTGATACTGTAATACTGACATAACAGAGAAAAAGTTGGTAACATATGTTTGAGTAAAATACACTTTGCTTCTTTTCCTCTTCACTTTTCTGTTGCTGGTTTGTGTTTTTAATCTGCTTTGTTTGCAGCAGATCAGTGTTTATCCTGCAGTAATCTGTGGTAAACCAACACTGATCAATTATCCACACAGTTCAACTAGAACCTTGTTGGTGGAAAGAAACAGTGTGTTGTTTCTTTCCATGTGTATGTTTGAAACGTTTTGCACATTTTGACACCAAATGGATTAGATAGGGTCCATAACATGTCAGTGTGGTCGCTTCTTAAACACATAAAGTGGAAAACCAGGTTAAAAATATTCATTAAAAGACCCAAGAAGTATATGAATTGTGGTTCATTATTGTCAGAACAATGTCTTTTTACCACATTTGAACCAAGAGTGAAAGTAAACAGCAGCTTTTTACAGTAGCATAGTAAAATTTACCTGTTGGTCAAAAAGGATTTGAATTTGGTTTGCATGTTCGGTTGCTCCAAACATACGACGGTTCATACAGTCGACACTCAGAGTTCTTGTGTAGAGCTGGAAAGTCTGGAAACGAAACACATTTGACTTTGCAGTTTTTAAAGTCTGAATAACTACAGAAGTTGGTTTTGTTTTCCAGACTTGTTCCGTTGTCCAAAGTTATTTTGCAATGGGGGTCAAAGGCCATGACATAATTACCCCGCTACTTTCTGTTCTTCAAATGAATCTTTTTAACAATGATATAACAGGCAGAATTTTAGTGAATAATATTTTTTTTTTGTAAAGGAATCTGTAAACAGGCATAGATTCAAACCTGAAAAAAAGATCAAGCATGTTAGTTATTTGGAAAGTAAATTTCAGTCATAACCCTCAAATCTTTGGTCCAAAACATTATGTTTTGATCAACATCTTGATTGTTTTGTGTCATTTAATTTAGTCACAAAAGATCTTCAGACAAATACGGTTTTACAAAAAAAGGAAATAATCATTTCACTGCTTTCTGGACCTGCAGGTTTGTTTCGATCAGGTTTATAAACTGATCTGAACCCGACACTTTCTAAACTGGATCCAGTTTAGATGTTTGATAAAGCATTAACACGATAACAAAACCACAAGCCTCAATGTGAAGAAACAATAAAAGCAAAAAAAAAACTTGCCGTAAACGTACAGTTTTTTGTCGTTTCTTTGGGATTTTATCTGAAAGCAGTAATCAGCTGTATTTACTTTTTACATTAATACCTGGAAATTGAAAGGAGCTTTATAGAAAATACATATTTAAAACAGTTTAAAAAGAGAGTTAAAGTCACAAAAACCAAATAAATCAGCTTTTCTTTCTTCGGCGAAACTCTTTTCCAGCTGAAACTGTTCTTCAGCTCAGCTGCTTGGCTTCTACATCCAAAGTGCACAGCGCCCCTAGTGGCCAATTCCATATCTCTGCTTCCTGCAGTTCTCCATCAATTGCTCCCCATTGATAACCCTCCAATCAGTCATGATGCCTGCAAAGAAATGACTATAGTTAACTAATATGTTATGGTCTGAAACAGGGAGATTTTATTTTGTTTGTTTGTTTGTTTGTTTGTTTTTTTTACAGTAGGCATTCAGTACAGGATTGCATAACTGCCTCTGCAGCAGGTAGGATGATAAGAGGAGAGAAAAGAGAGAGAAACAAACACAAATAAATGGGAAAAAGCCACAAGGCTCCATGTTTTCTGTTTCTACTCCTGTGTAATGAGCTAAATTAGGAAGAAAATCATTCCTCCATCCTCACAAAAGGCCACACACAGAAACAAAATCACTGCAGTAAAATCATTGGACTCCCCTTTTTTGGTGGCCATGCCTATCTTTACTTTATTTTATTCATTTTCTGCCATTTCTGGATAATTTATCTCGTCTCTGACGAGCTCGGCATGACCGGGGGTTTGACAGAACGGGAAGGAAAAAGATGAGACAAAAAAGTTTGGACGTATCAGATTCCCTCACCCAACTCCCCACATGCCTTTTTTAGTTCATAACTGCCAAGGGTTTTAATTATTAACGAGGACAATTCTCTGGCGTGTGGGATGAGTCATGCTTTCTGCTGCCGGGTCTTTCACGAGCCCGAAAGGTTGGATCACCACAGAAAGGGAGAAGAAGGGAATTTTTAACCCTAAAAAGGCATGAAACTTTGATAGAAGTGTCTAAAAACGTCCGGCGCTCAGGTGGCGGGACGAGGGCAGCTGCCTGGGAGGAGGAAGTGGCTCAAAAAGAGGACAGAAGAAATCCCAGTATGAAACAGTTCAAAGTTGAATACTACACTGCATTTTTTATCTAATTTTTAATGGCTACACAGGATTTTTGGAGCAGGTGATTTGTTGAAATCCTGTGAGTTGTCAGTATCTTACCCAGACGCATTTTATCTCTTCTCTTGGTGGAAATGAGATTCGCCGAAAGAAACCGAACGAGGTAGATTGAACCAACTCAACACAACGACTATGATCGCACAAGTCATCTGGAAGTTTATATCAACTCTGCTTTACAGAACTGTTTATAATCAGTCAATATTTATTTAAACAAAAAATCCAGTCGGTCAGCTCATAATTTTGCCTTTTTAGTGCCCATCTGGGACAAATGCAATACAATTTGATTCTTTCCTATGTCCATTTTCTTGAAATGTACGTTTTTGAATAAATTGCAGAAATAAATATTTGTAAATCTCACCCAAAATTACTTCTAAAAGTGTTTCATTGTTGTCTCAATTGTAGTCTCAGCCCCACCCTTTTAATTCTGAGCTTTGTAGGGAACCTTTCCTTTCTGTAAAATATAAATATGTAAAATTTCACGGCCACATGTCGTACCCAAAGAAGCTGGAAGATCAAACTCTATAAACACACAAAATGGAAATGGGACAAATTTCTGCTAATTCACTAAGTATTCTATGTTGTTTCATTGTTTCAAGCATTAAGTCCAAGTTTCAAACAAAATATAAGAAAGGTTTATTGAATCATTATTTTCCATCTGGTGTTGTAGCTGAGATGATGTAAAAACAGATGAGGGAGCTTTCGCCGCCTCTAGGGTCTATGTCAATAACAATTCAGTGCTTCAGGCTGTGCCACCTGCTTTGATATGTTTGAAATTTAAAAATAAAAAATCTCCACATTGTAATTTTTTCAGTTTTGGGAAAAATAAAATCTGTTTCTTCTGAACACAAGAATTATAGTACCTGCTAAGTTATGAATTGTTCATAACCTCAAAAATTCCCATCAAAAAAACCTTGGATGAACAGTTTGGAAAGTATTGGCTCTCATTCCTGAAATAGAAAGCCTTCTACTTCAGGTTTTAGATTAAGATAATCTAAACTGAAAATATTAATAATTTTGCATTTTAGTGGGTAGTAATTGGAATACGTTAACAAGAGACCATGAAGTTCATCTGAAGCCAACTAGGATCATTTTCTCAGAGCTATGAAAAATCACAAGAACGTGACTTTTTACATCAATATCATGTTTATGCAACACCTGGTGGAGTTGAGGGGACTAGCGAGTCACAGCTTACCAGCTAACACAGCTAACAAGGTCAACCGATACTAACAATAGCTTCAGCCAACGTAAAGCTAAAGAGTAGCAACTCTTGACTTGTAAAGTGAGAAAACACCAATACATTTAAATTCTCTGTTTGAGCCATAAGACATAAAGATATGACCACTTTTCACAACAGATTACTGCTAATAACTTCTCAGAACAAGTTTTAAAGTCTGAATTATCAGTTGAAAAGCATTTTAAAGGAATTTGTGTGACAAGTCGTTCTAAATAATGCTGCCAGCTGAGCACACCCACGTGAAAATGTTCCAGATGTAACAAGCAGCAGCGCATCAGCGTCAACAGCGTTTTTCAGTTTGAAAGGACCGTGAGGACCATTTTCATCAAGCACCATAAAAAGGTAACGAGGATTTTAGCTTCAAGAAAAAAGGGGGACACAGTGCAAATAGGTGCTCATTTTAATTTCTTGATTTCAACATGATTATACAAGAGAAAATGAACCAATATACAGGAGATTTCCGACCAATAGAAAATTGTATTTATTATACTTTTCATGATACATTCTACTCAGTTGTAATGTCAAAAACACTCAGAAATTTAACTTAATATTGCTTTTTAAATAAGGACCAAATAGAGTTAAGCTGATAAAAGATTTTTAAAATAGAACTTGTCCTGACAACATAACCCTGAACTAAATAAAATTTATTTGAAGCCATCATGTCTGAGCTTTTTTTTTTGTTTTGTTTCTTTTTTTATTACTAATATTGCACATGGTGTTTTACGATATGATTCTGTCCAAGTCTAATAATTGAGAGCCTCGATTTGTTTGCCTCAGAACGCCTCCTCTCCCAAGCCCAACAATGCCAGAAGCACATCAAGTTTAATGCACATTTATTTTGGTTGCATAATGTTGATAAGAAATCTCTTTTTTTTTCACAACATACTGCGGGAGATTGAAGAATCAGGAAAAGTGCTCAGGAGGTTTGTAGACTACCAGGCCTCGTTCTGTCATCTTTCGCGAAGAAACGCTAAAGATTACATTTCACACTCTTTTTGTTTTTGCAGGTTCAAGCTGCTCAGCAAAATGGAAAGAAGCAAAGACCCACTTAGAACAACTGAACAGTCACTCTTTGTGGCCTGAAATAGCTCTGAAGTGTTTTGTCTGAAGTGTTTTGTCAAGTCCTCTCCGCTCCTTTTCTTGCCCCTTTTAAATAAAACCAATACCTCTTAAATAATCCTGCATAGAAAAATAAATGAACTATGTTGTTAATTCTTTTAACTCAGAATTGAGAGCTGGCGAGGGGTGCAGGATCGCTGATTGAAATATATTATGGGTTGGTTTTAACACTCTGACTCAGTCTCTCGAAGATGCTCCGTCGCACAGTATCAGTGTGTAGATATTAGTCTGTCCTTGTAATTTACAAATCAGTCCCACAGATACAAACAATGTAAGACTTACAAAATAAATTCCAGGTTACGCTTACATGGCAAGCAGCTTTGTAACTTTTTTTTTTCCTTCGGGTTTATTTTTTTTTCAAGAAATAATGTCTCTGACAGTGTATGTGCCGTTAGATTTCACCCAGAAAAAAAAAAGAAAAAAAAAAAAGAAACATACGTGTACTGTAAGTAGCAACTTCAAAGAGAAACACAACTCCATTCAGAAGACACTATATTTAACATGGCTCTTTATACAAGAAAGCAAGTCATTAAATCATTCCCAAAAAAAAAAAAAGTTTTACAGTGCCTTCAGTTGCCTTTAATGCAAAACAGGAGCCATTTATCTTCCCAGCAAAGAGCAGGTGTACTGCTGCTGGTGGGTAATCCAGACAAGATGGCACAGAGTCTGCTGTTGACTTCAGAGAGGATCCCCAGATGTGGACACCCTCACAATAAAAATAATGATAATAATAATAATAATTAAAAAAACAAGAAGGGGGAAAAAGTAGCATCCATAAAAGTCATTAAGTGTTCAAAACCTCATTCCAGATTCAACAATCCCTTGATTCTCTCTCTCCAAGCGATCAACACCCGACGCTTCCCCTGCTTTTTCCTTTTGCTAAACACGGCCTGATGGCAGCGAGGTATATTCTCAAGCACTGTTTTCAAGACCCTTTGATTTGGTTGAAACAACAAAAGGAGGAGGAAAAGAACAAAAACAGAACAAAGAAAATGTATCCATTTCAATAGCAGCAAAAATACTACGACTGCAATTTAGATTTTTTTGTTTTTTGGGGATCCTGTTGTAAGTTTGCGGGATTCATACAGGTAGTGGCATGGAAAATCCAAAAGGTCTCTTACTCTAAAATACATCTGCTCTGATTCTAATAATAGCTTTGTAGTGTGGAGCCATTTTGTCTATCTCTGCATTGGTCATTAAGGATTTCCAGAAGGCACTTTTTTTTCTGTGTGAAATGACAACAGACGTGCGTGTGTGTGTGTGTGTGTGTGTGTGTGTGGATGTAGAATTGAAGAAAGAAAGCCAGAGATGAGAGGATTTGAATTGTGTGTATGTATGTGTGAAACTTCTAGAGAGAACAGAAGTAAGATAGAGTTTGCCTGTCTGTTGGCTTGATGTATATGTAATCAGTGCTGACCATCAAACAAAACAGTTCCTACATTTTACTCAGGGCAGTCTGCTCCTCAAGCACCTGCAGGTAATCGGGCGTCCCTTGGAGCTTGGCTTTCAACTCGTAATACTCACTTTTCCTCTGCTCCACCACAATCTTACTGTGGTTTCCACCTATCAGTGATGATTTCTTCATCTTTTTATCCAGTGTCTTTTCAGGATAGCGGATTTCATACCCGCCCATCCCTATACTGTTAAAATCTCTTTTACTGTCCAAGAAGTTGTGGATGAACAGGCTGGGCTCTCGGTTGGGGAGAAACTCCTCGAGTTCATCGATGGTGCTGAGGCGTTTGTTGCGCTCCAGGGTGGAGAGTAGGTCCTTGTCCTTATCGGGACAGTTTCGCAGGATGATCTTCTGTCTCTGCGAGTCGGCAAACTTGAACCCGGCATCCATGTCTGAGGAGCGTCCAATGCCGCAGGTGTGGCTCTTTCCAATGTGCTCAATGGTCTGGGGAATGAATGTTTCACCTCCCAAGTCATCCCCAGGGATGGACCCTTTCTTGCCAGATTTGTGCCCATGGCGACGAAGCTGTAGAGACAACGAGCCACACTCCTGGTTCCCCAGCCCCTCTTGTCGGCCCACAGGCTTTTTATTCCGCCTTAGGACAAAGACTAGAAGGCAGAAGGCCACAAACACAGTTAGAATAAGCACCACAAGTATGCTGAGGATCATAATGGAGAGAGGCACAGGTCCTCCGGGAGGTGCCTTGCCAACTCCTGCGGGTGATACCGAGGTCACAATTGGGGTAGAGCTTGAGATAGGTGGAGGTGTCGTGAGTTTAGGACAGAGAATCTCATTTTTAATCAGACGCAGCTCAATGTTTGCAAACTGCACAGGGGAGGCACATTTCACCTCTTTTGCAGCCACTCCATCACTGAGCCTCTGCAGCCAAAGCTTGAGGGCGACCAGATCGCAGGAGCACTCCCATGGGTTGCCCTCGAGATCTATCTGGGTCAGCGACCGCAGATTGTCCAGGACACCACTCACTGGCAATGTCATGAAGTGGTTGTTTTTCAAGTTGAGCCTGGCTAGAGGGACACCAGCAAAGATATAGGCTGGGAGACTCCGAAGAACATTGTTGTTGAGATACAGGAGTTGTAGATTGGGCATAGAGTCAAATGTGCTTGCAAGGATCTCTTTAATGGCATTGTATTCCAAATAAAGGTACTGGAGGTTTGTGAGGCCCAGAAACATCTCTGGGTGTAGCTGTTCAAGTTGATTTCCATTCAAATACAATCTCCTCAGATTAGTAAGGTTAGCAAATACACCTTTTTGTACCACTGCAATTTGATTACTGCCTAGATGAAGCAAATCTAAACCCTCAAAGCCTTGGAAATCAGTTGGGCTGATATCACGAATGTAATTCCCACTTAGATGAAGTTTCTTGGCATTTGGGGGTTTGGAATTAAGATCAGCAAGATTTCTTATACTCCTTTCCTGACAGCTTACACTGACACCAAAGTCAGAGGGATGGGCCTTGCAGCTGCAAGGGAGTGGACACAACATTAGGGGAGTCCGTGGAACATTCTCTCTGTTTTTGCCAAAAGGGGGTAAACCAGCCACAATGCCGTTTCCATAAAACTTAGACGAGTCGGTTGTTTTTGGCAGTTTTGGAGCCGCTGTTGTTGGTGTCATTGTGGATGGCCCCTGCCCATTTTCAGGCTGTGCAGGTGGCATCTTAATATCAAATTCGCTTCCCGTTCCCATGGGACAAAGCTCCTGTCTGTTGGTTTCTTTCAGGAGCCTCCCATATAAGTCACTTGGTGTTTCACATATGGCCTCGCCGATAAAAATATTGTAGGGCATGTTTTCAAGCCACGCTTTCAGAGGTGCTAAATCACAGGTACAGTTCCAGGGGTTGTCGTCAAGCTGCAGCTCTACGATCCGGCCGATATGCTCAAGGACTCCTAAATAAGGAAGGTTTTGGATCCTGTTTCCTCTTATATCCAAGTGTGTGAGAGAGGCAAAGCGGAAAATGTTCTCAGGAAGTGCCTGTATGAGATTATCATTCAGAATCAGCACTTTGAGTTTGTGTAGTTTGTTAAATGCTCCCTTTTCAATGTATTTTATTAAGTTGTAGTCAGCCTGAAGGTATTCCAGGTTTTCAATGCCTTGGAAAGTGTCAGCTCGCAGCACCTTCAACTCGTTATTGTTAAGGTGCAGCTGCTTCAACGCGCTCATCCCCATGAACGCGCCACCTTCGATGTTCTGCAGTTTATTGTTCCCCAGCTGCAGTGACACAGCGTGGGTGAAGTTGAGGAACGAGTTAGGGTACAGCACAATCAGAAAATTGTTCTGGAAGTTCAGGTGGTACAGGGAGGAGGCCGGAGGGATGAGCTGTGTGGGCCGATAGACGGTGATCTTCTCGCAGTTGACGTACAGCACGTTCTCCACCGACATGCAAGAGCAGGCGATGCAGGTCTCGGCCATCAGGTCCGAGGCAGTGGGGTTCATTATCGGAGGTCCGTCTGACATGGAGGAGAGGGACGAGGAGAGGGAGCCCGAGATGGAGGAAAAAAAGGCTGCCAGCAGGGGTACGAGCAGCATCTCGCCGGTTAGAAAACCTCCCCCAGTAAACCATTTAGTAACCTTTGGAGAGAGATAGAAAAAGAGTGGCATGCAAAAAACAGTCAATTACTCAGGCGCAGATATGTGTGGAAGCACACACTCACAAAATGCAAGCCATTTGAGACTCATCATAAAACAATTCTGGCATCTCATTCATCAGAAGACAGTTTCTTCATATTCCATGAGAAAAAAAACACTGCTGTGTAGCATTTCTTAATGTTCTGCATTGCCTTAATTTTCATTGGCTGACTAAAACTATCTTGATCACTTAAACATAATGAATGCTGCAGATCCTCCCGTCTTATTCTGGCACCCAAAGCGTGATGCGTCGCCTTAAAAATGTCAAAGGCAGCAGCGTGACTGTTTGGCTCATTCAACATGATCAAAGTCAAAAGGCTCTCATTTTGCATGAAGTGTCATCTAAAGCCAGCACCACACGACTTATTTGGCAATGTAAAGTCAACGGAGAAAGAACTGGGTCTGTGCCTATTAATGAAATTTTGAGATGCTTGGATGCGACCGTTCTCCAGTCTTTTAGTCAAAATCTACTGAGGTAATTTAGAACCTTTAAGAGTGACCAAAGAAAAGACGGGTCTGGGTTATCTTCAAATCAGGGAATCTTAAGAAAAAAAAAGTGACTTACCAAAAGCTGCGGTGGCAATGAGCGCGGCTCCCTCTGGAGACTTGGGGCAGCATTGATGGAGACGTGCGCAAAACAGTCCTTCCAGCTCGAGTGTAAGAGCGCAGATGGATTTGAGGGGGTGCAACAAGGTTTTTCTAGCTCTTTATGCCCCTGTGCAGCTTTAACACAATTCAAGCTAAACTAGAAGGAGGAATAGGGAAGAAGATAGGGTGGGGAGTAACAGAGGAGGAAAAGGAAGTGGGGTGGGTGAATAGGGAGGGTGCGGGGGTCTGATTTCATCCGATGCGCCTCTTGCTGACGGGCTCCTTTTGCTTGGAAAAATCTCCCCGCTGGTCATTGGGCCCCCAGAGCGGCTGTACTACCTCCATGGGAGAGGGCTCATTTGCTTTCAAAGAAAAGGCGAAAAGAGCACAGAAGTATGGTGAAGTAGAGATCTTCCCCCTCTTTCCTTTAGCCTTTTTTTTTACCTTTAGAGATGTTGACGGCGCGTCCAGAGACTCCGAAGCAAGGAAAAGGGTGCAAGGTGCATGCAGCCAGATAACCATTCATTCTCAAAGGGTTTTTTTCCCCCAACGCAAAACAGGGGAGGAAGGAGGCTCCAACACTGTGCGCCTGGATTCAGAGATGCACCGCAACCTTCAGCGATCCATGGAATAATAAATACTGGGTCGTTATGAGCTGAAGTTGTGCAAAGGGGTAAGGAGCAGCCAAGGCGCTCCAGTCAGACTGTGGGTTATTTTCCATCCTGGCAACATATTTCCAACGTTGTTCTTGGTGTTTCAGTCAGGAGTTAAAATAATGAGAGGCCAATACTACATATTAGACATGTTTCAAAAAGAAATGACTTGTCACTGAGCCTTCAGTCCGCTCCGGTGCAAAATAGGTGCAGGAAAGTCCGTGCTCTCACTGTCCCTTCCATCCCTCCCCCCCAGTCAGAGAGCGCAGCGGATGGGAGGAAATTGGAGGACTGGTAAAGCGTTCCTCTTAGATTAAAAAGGAAAAAATATGTATTTGTATCCAGAAAAAGAGATTGGAGATCATGGAGGAGGAGAGGAGGTTTGCATTACCTCGTCCTATAGAGGCGCAGCGGGATCAGGTGCAGAAGTCTGCCAGTGTGCAGCCGCATTCATGGAGCTTCCCACACGACTGACAGAGGAGAGTGCAGAGATGTGGAGAGAGCGACAGAGAGAGAGAGAGAGAGAGAAAGAGAGAGAGAGAGAGAGAGGAGGGAAAGAGGGAAGCAAAGGGAGGGGGAGGGGGGTCTGTCTTAGAAACTGGAGAAAAAAACCCTCAGACCTTGAAACAGATTTATTATGTCAACTGCACACTTCTAATGGCTGCATTTCTTCATGTGCATTTAGATCTCAGTTGTTGCTCTTCATTTTCTCTTTCTGCATTAACCTTATTAGTGTTATTAATTTTTTCCAGCCTACCACAAGAAGCAAGTAGGAAAGTATGCGTCGGTTTGGATGGACTTGATGTTGGGTTAGGAGAGAGAGAAAAGCTGCCACACGGTCACAGCTCTGACTGCGACCATGAACCGGGGGGGGTTGTACGCGCGTGCGTTCATGTGCATGAGCTGCATTTTAAACAGACGAGAGCAGAGAGAGCGAGGAACCAACTGGAGGAGGAGGAGGAAGTGGAGGGGGAGGAAAGGGGACGGCATTGTGGAGTGCTGCAGTCGGAGAAAACTGAGGAGGAGATGGTGGGATTCAGTCAATCTTCACTGCTCTTTTTTATTCCCTCAATCATTTTTGTGCGTTTTCATAGAAGGAAGACAGGTGTGACAAAGTGAAGAAAGAGAGGAGATGACTTCCCTCCAGGTGGGGTTCCCGCCTGTCCCCCCTGCCCCAGCGGAGTGTCGACACCAAAGACCCTCTCTCTGCGGGAGCCTACCTGAAACCCAATAGGCTCAGCGGAAGCTCCTTACCTCTGGTTTCCTTTTGCAACAGGTGGCGGAGCCAAAATGACGCACAGACAGGAGCCAGGCAGGGAGTGACAGGAGGGAAGTAGGGATTTTACTGCCGTGGTCGTAGATGCGTTTATTGGCGCTGCCGATGATGATGGATGAAGAAGCACTGAGGGTGGAGGGGAGTAGGTCACAACGCAACACTTTCTAGGCAGATGCTATTATTTGAAATTTCAAAAGGTCACAGATAATAACTGTGACCTTTAGTGGTTTAACTCTTTCTGGTTCTGACTTGTACATGGAGACTTGAGATAAGTGTGGCAGAAAATTTGTGTTGAGAGGAGGCGGCATGAGTGGATCTTCATTTGACCAGTAGTTTTACTACACTACCACATAAAATGTTTGACAGAGTCGCATGTAAACTGAGTTTTAAATGCCACTGTAGTTTTAAATGATTGGATCTGATTTTACCCAATAGCATTACTTGGTTGTGACACAAGTAACATACCGGTTCAACCGATGGAGCTTTCTGGAAACCGTGTAACCAACCATCCTCTCCTGAGAAGAATGCCGAGCCGAACAAAATCTTTATAATAAAACATCTTTAACATTTCTCTTTCTCCGACTTTAATTGTTCAATATTTTGAAGGGTGGCCAAAACAGATTCAACGGCTTCATTCACTTCTAAAAGAGCGCAGAAAATCGTTCACAATTCCTGCGTCTGTACACTGATTGGAACAGAAGAAGAATAGAGCAGAATTGCGTTGCCAGACTAGAACTTTTTCTGTCATAACAGAAACACTGCAATGGAGAGTTGTAGTGATTTTGAAGTCACAACTGTTTGAAAAGTGGGGATACCTTGATATTAGAAACCAGGGACAGTGGTGTAATACAAACTTTTATGAAGATTATAAAACTAAACTAATTCATAGAATAATTCATCAGCATTTTGATGACTGTTATGTCTTCAACTTACTATTCACTCATTGTCTATATGCATGGCCTGTCTCTAGCTGTCATTGGACAAGAGACGGAGTACGCACTGGACAGCCCACCAGTCCAGGATGACAGGATGACAACAAGAAAGACGGAACTAAAAACTGAAGCGGGCAGTTTAGAAACCAATCAACCAAAGAAAACCAACACATGGGGAGAACATGCAAACTTTATGAAGAAACCTGGATCAGCACCTTCTTTCTGCAAAAACACAGTGAAAACAACAACATGACCCAGCTACAGCTGGGTCATGTTGTCATTTTTTGGTGTGTGTCAAAAAATGGCACACACCATATATACCTAATAGTCGAGGGATGAAATTGTAACACTTAGCTACAAGATAGAAATAGGAACAAATGAATGTGTTAAATTGACCGAAAGTCAATTATTAGTGTGCTAACACACACAAGCTATAAAGATGTGACCCCTCCATACTAAATGGACACCCACTGATGGACTGCAAAAATTCCCACATGCCACATACTGATGAAGAACACTCTGTTTCAAATGAAATGGGCTCCCTGTCACTCCAGGAAAGTGTAATTGCTTAGTTCTCCAGGGAAATTCACCTTGAACTGCTCCGCTATTTATTGCATGCATATGACCTGTTATAGCAAACAGGAGGCCTGTTTTAGAACGCTGCAACGATCCCTCAGCGGTTAACTGGAGTCGTTCACAGAGTCGGGTAATCACAGCTCCTTCTAGCCAGAAGTGTTTTGATACAACATTTAAATTGTTCAGAAGAAACACTCTCTGCGATGATTAGTTAATTTATGCAAACTGGGGTGTGTCTGGGCTCTTCATCACCGCTCCTAAAGTAGCCACCTGCACATAGAGAGAGGGAGGAGAAAAACAGTCCTGGAGCATGTGTGTGTGTGTGTGTGTGTGTGTGTGTGTGTGTGTGTGTGGGTGTGTGTGTGTGTGTGTGTGTGTGTGTGTGTGGTGTGTGGTGTGTGTGTGTGTGTGTGTGTGTGTGTGTGTGTGTGTGTGTGTGTGTGTACAGATAGCTACAGTGAGTGTGTGCTGATATTTGACAGCGTTTGGCCATGTTCCTACGCTGGCTGTGAGTGGCCTGAGGGAGGCAGGGCTTCGAGAGACGGAGCCAGAGAGTTGGCAAAGGCCCTTTTCCCCAACCACCCTCACTCCCACCGTCACCACCACCACCACCCGTTTCCGTCTCAGCTGCCATTGGTAGTCTGGCAGTGAGGATGAGTCGATGGTTCCTCCATCCAAACACAGACCTTAAGCTCTTGCCTGCTCCAATCCTGTTTGATGGATTAACCTAAAGACATCTAATGCGTGTTTTATACCAAACCATGCATTTCATCCCTTGTTTTTTCTCTTTTGGAACAAAAAAATGTTGTAATATTTGGGAGTGTTTCCTGTGCTACAGATTTTAGTGGGTGATGTGTTGCCCTCATGTGGGCAGAAAAGTAACTACACTCCTTCCAGAGGATTGGAGGATAGAAGTTTCGGCCCTCTGGACCTCATGGTTGATGGCTTTGATTTCTATTTCCTGGACAGATTCATCTGTTTCTCAAATACAGATTATTTATTTTTTCAAAAATATTTCAAATGTCTATTTTTCTTGTTGCTGTCTATTTGTTTTCTCCATTATGATGTATGTTGCTGTCTTTCTTGGCCACGTTATCCTTGTTAAAGAGGTCTTCATCTAAATGGGGCTTTATTTTGTTAAATGTTAAAAAAAATAAATAAATGCTGACCCAAAACAAGTTCTATAAAAAATTTCATTCAAATGCAAGTGCTTAAGCTTTATTTGTAGATTTTTAATTTTGACATGCACGACACACAGAGACATAGAAGATCATAATATGACCATTACAAAGAAAATGAGAAAGTGAAAAATATGACACATAAAGCACTAATCAAATCATTGCAAAGTAGAACAATAACAAGTGCTTAATATGCAGTCATGGATAGAGTGAAGTAGGAATTGCTTATAACTCATGTCCTTTAACAATTAAACAAAGTAATCCAACATCTTCAAATGTTATGTTTTTTTTGTTTTTTTTTCCCAAAGGAAGGAAGCTAAACTTGGAATGATCAGGTTTTAACATCCTGCAGAGTATTGATGTGCAACACTGTCATGGCAGAAAACGCAGTAAAAAGGGTCATGCTGGAAAAACGAAGCTTCCTCTGCAATCTGTCACGCTGCTCTGAGTCCTTTCTCGGTCCAAAACGTGTCTGGAAAACAGTGAAGCCTGCAGTCTCTCGCTGTAGGTTCTGTCTGCAGTTCATGACAGTCTAATGTAAGCAATTAAAACAGTCTGAGTATGAAGCTGCTCTGATTTTCCCTTCAGCGGCAGAGAGAATACACAAATTGTACTGCAAGAATATTCACATCCCTGTGCCTTCACTCGTTTTTTCATGTTAGAATCAAAACTTTATCATTTCTATCATATCCACACATAAAGATTGGTTAGAGGATTTTCATGGACAGATAGCACCAAGATCAATGCTGGAGTCAAACTGGACAGTGGCATCCACAACAAAAATGCTTCGACATCGACATTTTCAGTTTGCCTTTCTGATTTTTTATGATTTCGTCTGGCACTGCTAGTCACTGTAACCCACAGCATTAAACAAAAATAGTTCCGCTAAAGTGCTATGCAAATGTGGTATGTGGTGGAAGCTGATGCTAAAGCGCTAACCTCAATTCAAATTGAGTTGTAGTCTGCTCTTGGAAGACTACAACTCTACAACTGCAGTGTGTTTAAAGTGAATTAGAAGAATTGAAAAAATGCTCTCCTAATTTTCTGCCATTTAGCAAATATTGATAATTCTGGTCACGTTAAAGGTTTAGTTGGTGGTGACACCAGCTGTGTTTCCATTTACCATAAAATTGCGGAAATTGGAACAACAAAAACAAATTTGCTTAATAGTAACAAGGCAATTTTGAAAGGATGAATATTTTCTGAAAAAAAAAATTGTGCTACGATGAGGTGGAGACAAAGAAGACGACAGGAAGTGATGGGAGGATAATGCTGGGTTCAGAAGTAATCAAGAAAAATAGAGCTTTTTACTTTTCAGGACAAACATACAACACAGTTTATCCACAACTTAACTGAGTTTTTTGGGGATTTATAATCAACATCATAGAGAGTATAAATGTTTTATCATAAATCTTCACAACATGTCGGCAAACAAATGTTTAAGGCAACATAAATATCATGTCTACATTTTCACATTTGTTACAGTAGGTCTACTGTACATGAAACATGTTTGTATTTTTGCACCTCCTCCGTTTTGGATTCACTTCATAGAGGCACATAAATCGTAAATTAGGGTGGAACTGTGCTTACACAGCAAAGAGCAAATTACCAAGCCTTTCCAAAATAAGCAAAAATAACCCTCACATGTATCGTTTCATTTCAATTTCCTCTCAGCGGTGGTCTTGATGTTCTCTCAGGCCGACGCCAAGCAAACAATAACCACGGAGCGTTTGTTCTGGCCTGCTTTTTCCTTTCTTTCTTTCTGCTGCGGATTATTATATCGATTGGTTATTTCTAGCCGAGCCGCTGAAGGGTGGCGTGGAGGAACTTATAAAACAAGCTGCCTCATTACTTGTGCCAGAGAAAATCCCACTGATCTGGGGAGAGTTTCAAGCTGCAGAGTGTGTGGGACTGAGAGAAAATAAAAAGCACAGCGTTGGGTCGTGTTAATGAGGGAAGATGTCGGTGCCGCAGAGGGAAGGCTCCGAGGCGTGACGGACGGAAGGCGCATGCACTCCCGGTGAAGAGCCCGCTGTGAAACGTTTAGCACCTAAAATGCGGAGGCCCGTGTCGCCTGTGGTCCGCACCCTGCCAGAGACCCACGAAGACGAAGCGTCCCGTGTTCGTCTAAATACAGTGCCTGTAATTGCCGGATGTTGCCTGACTCATTACGGGCAACTCGGAGCTGGCTGGTTTCACCAGATGCCCCGGGAAAATGTAAATCAGTGTCTGTTTGTGAGGCTTTAAAGACGAGCAACGGGGCTCTGAGTCATGAGGAAGGCCCTCACACTGACTCCTCAGTGCTCACTTTGGATTGATTAGCATGCGCGGCTGGCTGTGTGGCCGCTGTTTGATGGCGGGTCACCGTTCTGAGCTGACCCACGTGTTCACGAACGCAAAGACTGCGCATGGTTATAAAGAGGAACCTTTGATGGTGTAAGCTGAAGTCTGAATCAAACACTTCAACATTAAAGATTGGTTGATAATGTTTGTTTTTACAGCTCTTCCTTGTTTGAAATGGAGCACAAAAGGTCAACTTCCTAAAATAATAGACTAAACTCATTTTTTTTTCAACAGTGACCCCCCCCAGGAACTTAACAGGTTAATTTACATTAAATACAGATTAAACATTGCATTAAAACTTTTGAATACAAGGTTTTTGTTTTTTTTCAATACAAAAGTTCAGAGCTGGAATATTAATCACATCAGTCACACTGTGATTAATCACAATTAAGCACTATGCTTACCTTCGTAAGCTTAACATCTAAGACAATGTTTTATTGTTTCAAGCCAAAACATCTCAAGTTTTCCAGATTTTCATATTCAGGAAGGTTTGAAAGAAGCCATTTTGTTTCAAATATTACTTTAGAAATGTTAACAATAACCTGGTTGTGCTTCTTTGGAAGGATAATTCAATGTGGCAGTAAGTCGGCTACCTTGGTTTTATCCAAACTTCCATTGCGGTGTTTTTTAAGCTTTTCACTGACATTGCAGTTGCATCACTGACTTCAATATAATACTGTGTAACATTGTACTGTGAACTTTGGAACTGTGGGTGAGAGGTTTTTATGTAAGAAAAGATAACAGCATTAATCTGAGTTGTGTAGATGAACATATTAAAGGATTGTCAATATATAAGACATTAAATATCTGTAGGGGTGTGTGTGTGTGTGTGTGTGTGTGTGTGTGTGTGTGTGTGTGTGTGTGTGTGTGTGTGTGTGTGTGTGTGTGTGTGTTTTCATTCTCACTCATGGAGTAATACATGTGTGGCTTCATCACTGAAACTCTGTGGCAGGCATTTTGAAATTCAGGCCTCGTTTTAATCTGACACTACTAACAAGTCTATCCTACTGATAAGTCATATTTATACCACAGAGTCTAAATGTGATGTGTGTCATTTGAAGCGTAAGACGGCTGTTCTGTGATGTGAGGTTGTGACGTGACAAAATGTGAAAATGTGTGAACACCTGCGATGCATTGTAAACTGAGCTGAAAAAAATGAAGAAAAATCTTAGAAGTTTAACTAAAGTTTAACAACAGAACTTTAAATAATATCACCTTGCCTGAAAGACTCCCTCGTCTTCATTGATTTTAATGAGAGATAATGTAATGAGGTGTTCCACAGAACAGACAACGTCAGGGCGGCTGAGACGCATTTCCCTTCCAGCTTTCCACATCACATTTTCGATAAATCATCTGAAACTGTTCTTGAAACAAATTAAACTGATAAATTAACTTAAGCTCCATTGATCCCTCGGCATTTTAGATCAAAGTCTAATGATTCTTCTGTCTGAGGTCCTGATGTTCGCATAACACTTAAGGTAGTTCTAATAAAGCCACTCACAGATAGCCAGTTTCTTTAGTCCTACTGACTACATATTGCTTCAGCATGAGAAATACAATTTCATTCTGTTGTGCTGTAATGATTGTCATAATAAACACAGTGTGTTATGTGATGCACTGTAGTAAAACAGAATTTTCCACATTATCAGCATTATTTGGGACATCGTCAACACTGATGACAGCCACTTCTTGCAGCATGCAGCCCATTACTCTCTGAACCAGTGATGAAAGGAAAACAAATGCTTCCGAAGCCAGCGAGTTCGCCATAAATCTGCACTACTTGATAGCTATTTATTTATTTAACAGGAGGCATCGTGGCGTGAGGTACAACTCCCATTTATTACAAACAGCTGAAGTGTGGAGAGCGCACCGAAATATGCAAATAGAGTCTCCAAGAGAAAATTAGGACTGGGAAGGAGAGTTTAATGTCAGAAAGAGGGAGTACAGCCACCCTAAATAATACAAGTAGAACAAGGACAGCTTGCGCTCTCTCTTTTTAGTTTTTCTTTTGGATATGTAGAGCTGTATTCGATGTCATTTCAGTATGCCGGAGTCGTGTGAGCCTGTTGGGGGTTCAGGACGGCAAATCATGCACTGTGTCCATGGAGAGCCAGCAGGATAACAGCAAAATCAGAGTCAGACGCACCTTGGTGTCCCAGTGGGCCCAGCCTGGGACACTGGGCAAAACAAAACCCAGTTTCCTCTTCAGGACACACGGCCTCCGCTCACACGTGTTCTGTGCAGTGATAAAGGTTCACAGTCTGGTTACAGGGCCTCTCTTTTAAACAGCCTGTCAGTGTGATCATACTGTTGGTTAGAGCCAGAGCACAAACGCAGGCTGCGATGAAGAGAGGGAGAAAAGTGCAGGACTGGAAGGAGAGCCATGGCTATTCTGGCAAAGTCCACTTCTCAGTGGCTCCGTTCTAAACTCCCATCCTTCATTTCTAACGTCCATCACGCCGCCTCGCTGTGATTAAGTGTTGTAGTTGCAAACTGTCAATGTTGAACTCTTGGTCGTACCTGAACTATTGGCGTTTCCAAATCCAACTCTGGCATGTATCGTACCGTATTGAGCAACTTGTTGGAGTCATTTCTGTCTTAAAATCACCATTTGTATCACAGTGTATTTACTGTAAGTGGAAACTGGCATTATCAATGTATCAGTGTAATTAGATGCCGTCTCTGATTGGAAATGGGGAACAGCTGCAGTCTCAGCTTTGCTTTCCAAAATCAAAATCAACTTCATTGCTCATGATGTGTCGGAGGCATTCAGTTCTTGGTGCCCCACCTCTACAGGCCTCTGTTCCCAATTGTCAAAACTGTGCTTCTTCTGCCTGTCAATATTAGGGATGTCCCAGTCCAAGCCCAGCTAGCAGTTGTATTTTTAATTGGTCAGTGTCAGAAAATGTGGGAAGCAGGCATTCCCTCTTAACACAAATTCGGAAAACATACACAAAGCTTTTGAATAGCTATGGGAGCGGTTTGATTGGTGTGATGTAATTGAAAGTTTTTCATATGATAGTTAGAGTGCTTATGACAAGGTGAAAATTTTTGTAAAAAATTTGATCAAATGGAATGATTTTCTTTTTTTAGTTTTCAGGCATGTGTTTTGCTTTTCTTATATTTGAAGTATTATCAAATTGTAACAGATAACGTCTCAAAATATTCTATTCATGACTTTCATTTGAAGGTTACATTCACCAGTACTCCACTCAGAGAAGTTCAATAGACTTTTTTTCTTACAAATAAAAAGCTTTATAGTTACAGCATCCTTGCTGTAACTATACTGTAACAGGTCAAACCTGTCCAGTTTGACCCCGTTGACCTCTGGAGATAGGCACCAATACCCCTCCACTTGGGATAAGGTCATAAGAAAATGGATGGATGGATATTTAAATTCCCAACTAAGTAAAGAAAAGCAACTTTTTAAATGCCATGGCAGTATTACACATTTAGTTCAAAGATTCCCAGGAGTTTGGGTTCATCTTTTTACCCATTCTCAGGGTAATACTGAACCCTGTTCTATCTCACTGTTTTTATTTCGTTAGTTGTGGTCTTTCTTTCATGTTTTGTTGTTTCATTCTGCCTCTTCTTGTTGGTCTGTCTTACTGAAGGACCACAGTGGAAGTGAGCTCTTGGCTTTCTTGTGTTTTCATCCTCAGTGATGATACTTGACTGGAGTCATGAGGTGCTCTTGTTCATCTCTCCTGTACTATAACCAAATAAATTCAATGCAGTTCGGTTCTATTGGACTCACACTCGGCATCATCGTGATCAGGACATTCCGAGTGAGCACAATACAAATATTCATGTTGACCATTGTTCTCTCTCTCTCTCTTTT